>NC_029794.2:66304194-66307733 GCF_000816755.2 Arachis ipaensis
TGCTCATCAATGAACTGAATGCCTTGGTTCAACTAAAATTACCTAAGAAGAAACCGGATCTCGAAAGATTCTTAATACCTTGTACCATATGCACCATGACCTTTGAGAAGGCTCTGTGTGACCTGGGGTCAGGTATAAACCTCATGCCACTCTCTGTAATGGAGAAACTATGAATCTTTGAGGTACAAGCTGCAAGAATCTCACTAGAGATGGTAGACAAATCAAAGAAACAGGCTTATGGACTTGTAGAGGATGTCTTGGTGAAGGTTGAAGGCTTTTACATCCCTGCTAACTTTATAATCCTAGACACTGGGAAGGATGAGGATGAATCCATTATCCTTGGAAGACCCTTCCTAGCCACAGCAAGAGCTGTGATTGATGTGGACAGAGGAGAGTTAGTCCTTCAATTGAATGAGGACTACCTTGTGTTTAAGGCTCAAGGATCTTCTTCTGTAACCATGGAGAGGAAGCATGAAAAGCTTCTCTCAATACAGAGTCAAACAGAGCCCCCACACTCAACTTCTAAGTTTGGTGTTGGGAGGCCACCATTAAGCTCTGAGTCTCTGTGAAGCTCTCTAAGAGCTCACTGTCAAGATATTGACATTAAAGAAGCGCTTATTGGGAGGCAACCCAATGTTATTTAATTATATTTATTTTTTTAAAGACATTTGTTTTCCATTGTTAGTTTATGTTTTCTTTAGGTTGATGATCGTGTGGAGTCATAAAAATAGCTGCAGAATTAAAGCAAAATCAAAAGCAGCATCAAAAATAGCACACCCTGGAGGACGGGCTTACTGGCGTTTAAACGCCAGTAAGGATAGCAGAATGGGTGATGCACGGAAAACTTGTCTCTCAACAAATCTCCCTTCGGCAAGTGTACCGAAGTTGTCGTCAAGTAAACACTCACAATAGAGTGAGGTCGAATCCCACAGGGATTGATTGATCAAGCAACTTTAATTAGAAGAATGTTCTTGTTGAGCGAATCCAGAATTTGGGTTGAGAGTTGCAGAAAATAAAATGGCGGGAATGTAAATAACAGAAAAGTAAATGCTAAAATTAAAGTACTGGAAGTAAATGACTGAAAATAAATTGCAGAATTGTAAAAGGGAATGGGGGATTTGCTCATAAAAGTAAATGGCAGAAATTAAAGAGAATGGGTAAGATCAGAGATGGGGAGTTCATTGGGCTTAGGAGATGTTGCAATTCTCCGGATCAAGTTCATTTTCATCTCTTCCTCAATCAATGCACTAATTGATCTCCTTGGCAATCTTAAGTGATTGAATTACAATTTCTTGCAATTCAATCTCTCAAATCTTGATCAATAGAACACTCAACATTGTCACTAATGTTCCAATGTGGCCCTGGGTCTCACGTTAGGGTCCACGTTAACTAGGTTAACGTGGCCTCTAACATAGCCATCTTTAGCCATCCCAACGTTAGTGACAATGTTGAGTGTCACTAACGTTGGCTCATCCTTCATTCCTCATCGTTGGCTTCCACGTTAACTAAGTTAACGTGGAGGTTAACATGACTCTTGGGGGTTGTGTGGTTGCTTCAACGTTAGTGACAATGTTGAGTGTCACTAACGTTGACGACAACTTTTCATCCTTTACGTTAGTTCCCACGTTAATCAAGTTAACGTGGGAGTTAACGTGGTACTTTGCACCATAGGCCAACGTTAGTGACAATGTTGAGTGTCACTAACGTTGGCTTCTCTTCCCCCCTCAACGTTAGAGGCCACGTTAACCTAGGTTAACGTGGCTTCTAACGTGACCACTTATGAGTAATTGCCAACGTTAGTGACAATGTTTAAAGCAGAATCAAAAACAGCATCAAAAATAGCACACCCTGGAGGACAGGCTTACTGGTGTTTAAATGCCAGTAAAGATAGCAGAATGGGCGTTTAACGCCCAGTCTGGCAGCATTCTGGGTGTTAAACGCCATAATTGGTAGACAGACTGTCGTTTAACGCAAGAAAAGGGTGTCTGGCTGAGTGGCTGTCTGACTAGCATTAAATGCCAGAATTGGCAGACAGACTGGCGTTTAACGCCAGAAAGGGGCATCAGCCTGGCGTTTAACGCCAGGAAAGGTATCAGAGTTAGTGTTAAACACCAGAAATGGCACACAGAGGGCGTTTAAACGCCAAAAAGGTGCAGGGAACAGAATTCCTTGACACCTCAGGATCTGTAGACCCCACAGGATCCCCACCTACCCCACCTCTCTTTCTCTCCTCTTCACACCTTTCCATAACACTCTTCCCTAAACACCATTCACCTATCAAATCCTACCCTCTTCCCCATAATCTCTTCATCACTCATATCCATCCACTATTTCCCATAACACATCATAAAACCCCACCTACCTCACCATTAAAATTCAAAATATTTCCCTCTCACACCCAACCCCATCTTACATGAATTCCCCCTCTCTCTTACCCTATAAGTACCCCTCCTTACCACCTTCATTTTCACACATCATACACACTTAAACTCCCTTAGCTGAATTCAAAACACCTCTCCATCTCCTCTATTTCTTCTTCTTCTCCCTATTTCTTTCTTCTTTTACTTGAGGACGAGCAAACCTTTTAAGTTTTGTGTGGGAAAAAGTAATACCTTTTGTTTTTCCATAACCATTAATGGCACCTAAGGCCAGAGAAACCTCTAGAAAGAGAAAAGGGATGGCAGTTGCTTCTACCTCCGAGTCATGGGAGATGGAGAGATTCATCTTAAAAGTCTATCAAGACCACTTCTATGAAGTTGTGGCCAAGAAAAAGGTGATCCCTGAGGTCCCCTTCATGCTCAAAAAGAGTGAATATCTGGAGATCCGAAGTGAGGTTCGAAGAGGAGGTTGGGAAACTCTCACCAACCCCATCTAACAAGTCGGAATCTTAATGGTTCAAGAGTTCTATGCTAATGCATGGATCACTAAGAACCATGATCAAAGTGTGAACCCAAACCCAAAGAATTGGCTCACAATAGTTCGGGAAAAATACTTGGATTTCAGTCCAGAAACTGTAAGATTGGCATTCAACTTGCCAATAATGAGAGGAGATTCTCACCTTTTCACTAGAAGAGTCAACTTTGATCAAAGGTTGGACTAACTCCTCATAGACATCTGTGTGAAAGGAGCACAATGGAAGAGAGACGCAAGAGGCAAGCCGGTTCAATTGAGAAGGCCTGACCTCAAACCCGTGGCTAGGGGATGGTTAGAGTTCATCCAACGCTCTATCATTCCTACTAGCAACCGATCCAAAGTAACTGTGGATCGGGCTATCATGATCTATAGTATCATGATTGGAAAGGGCAAGGAAGTAAAATTTTTGGTGTTTGAGGGGTTATTTGATAATTTCTGAAAGTTAGGGTGGTTAAAGTAGAAATATTAAAAGTTATGGGTGGTAAAAAGTAAATTTTAAGGGTTAAAAGTTAAAGTGGGGTAAATTTTGAAAATTTAATGATAAAATAATAAATAATAATAAAATGTTAATTAATAATATTAATTAAAAATAATATTTTAATAAAAATAATAAAATAATGCGAAAA
>NC_029794.2:66307876-66319490 GCF_000816755.2 Arachis ipaensis
GTGGTAATAACATATTAGTGAGGCAAAGATAAAGGAAAGATAAAAAGTTAAAGAAGAGATAAAAATTGGAGAAAAAGTCCGTAAAGTTTTAATGACAGAAAACAAACAGAGATTAGTGAACGAACTAGGGCAACATAGTTAGTTCTTGAGTTGTGCCTAGGGTCAGGTATTATATGAAAATTTAAACTGTTTCAGTATAGACTTAATGAACCTATACTTGGGACAGGCTAATTATTCATACCAAATTTTACATAAGCTTTAAATACATACGTTAAGCAGAGAAATCAGAGCAGAGTAGAGAAACACAGAAAACAGAGTAACCAGACCAGAGTAAAGAGGTAAAGAAAAAAAAGAGTAATATAAATACAGAGAAAAGAGTAATCAGAGCAGAGTAAAGAGGCAGAGGGAAAAGAGCAGTAAAACACACGAACTGATAATGTTAAATACTGGAAGTACCCACGAACTGAATGATCATTGGTCTCGGGGAAACCTACGAACTATTAACTATTTCGTGTCCGGGAAAAACCCACAAATTGATAATCATTGATGATGGGAATAACCCATGAAATGTTGATAATCTTTGATCTCGGGGAAACCCACGAAATGAGGATCGTGTTTGTTGTGTATTGATCTCGGGGAAACCCACGAATTGAGGATCGTGTTTGTTGTGTATTGGTCTCAGGGAAACCCACAAACTGAGGATCATATTTTGTTTGTGCGTTGATCTCGGGGACGCCCACGAACTGAGAATCAATGTTTCCCCTTGTGCGTATATTAAGGGGTTGAGCCTTGCGCCGACTACCGGTAGTCACGAAGGAGTGGTATTCTTAACCATCGACACGTATGCACGAAGGACACAATGGGAAGCCATATCTAGGACTAGTTCCTAGGTAATGACCAGATGCAGGGTGTAAACCGACACATGAGCTCATGGCCTGCATATGACAGACATGCATCATACTTGGTTGTGCATTTCCTCTGTTATGATTGTTGAATGAATGTATGCTTTGTTTGTTTGTATTCTATTCTTTGTATTTGTGTTTCATTTTTTTGTATTCTTTTGTTTGTGTTCTGCTTTCTGTTTTCTCTATTTTCACTATTTATCTGTATCTTTTGTTCACTATTTCTCGGTATTTTGCTATTTTTCTGCTAAACAACACGGAATTAAAGAACTTAACTAATAACCCCCGGCCCTACTAAGAACTCCCCAGTTCTTATCCCTTCTCTCTCCCTTCCCCCTTCAGATGGAAGCATGAGTACCCTTCCGTAGTTCACTGACGACCATTTTCAAAAAGGATTCTGCTCTAGATAGTCTTCTGAGTCTAGGGTGAATCTCATTCTCTGTTTATATGTATATACTGTGAGACCAACCAATGTCTGCACCCTGTTTGTACGTCAACTTTAACCTAAATCCTGTGTACGAGACTCCTGTTGTGTAGCTACTTGATGAGGTACCAGAGTGATGTCATATGGCAACGTCTGATCGTACAGAGGAGTAGTAGACGACCTTCCACCTTTTGATGACATTCGACCTGACTCGAGTTTTGAAGACCTAGAACGTATTTTCCCTCGCTTTAGTAGTTTAGAGGGACTAGGTGAGTATAGAGTCTAGGATAGCCTAGGTGCCAGCTTAGGGACTTCTTGAACAGGTCAGGGCCTAGGATGTTGTATGTATATATATGTATATAGTTATTATCTAGCTATATCTAGGGGTGTTCTATGTAAAAGTCTATACTCTAATAAAGGCTGAACCACCGAATATTGTCAACTACTTGTGATGTATGTATGTGTGGTTGTTTATACCTATTTTATCTATTATTACTTGTGAATTGATTATGAATGATTCCATCTATTAATCTAAATGTTTTCAAAAAAAAAGTACCTCATAAAATAACTAAGCTTTTAACAACGAATAAGGCTCATATAATAAATAATAGATAATAATTAGAAAGACAAGTTGGTAGCGCTCAGTTTCTAGTATGATCATGACGTACCAGAAATTGGGTCGTTACAATTGTAATGGGAAGGAAATTGCAATGATTCACTTTCTAATCATCCAAAGACAATATCACTTGATTATGCTGTCAGAACATACATGGAAGATTGTTCCTCCATGCCACAAAATAATCCACACTGTGATGAATTCAAAAATCACTCAAGTTGTGGGTGGGAGGATCAAAACCAAACAGCATTCAATAGTTCATACTCCACTCATCAAGAAACATCATCACTGGAGTGTGCTTTCAATAAATTCATGCAAGATTGTCCCCCAATGCCATAAGAAGATCCATACTGTGATGAATTCAACAATTCTTCAAGTTGTGCTTGGGAGAATCAAAATCAGAGAGCACCCAATGTGTCATACTCCATTAATCAAGAGCCATCATCACTTGAGCAAACCTTCAACTCATTTATGCAAAGTTATCCAACTTCACCTCCCCATTTTTCATTTGAAAATCCTTCATCACTTGACTATACCTCAACACAAAACTTCCTCCAAGATCCATACGATTCATTTCACCAACCACAAGACACACCTGATTACTCACAAAATTCATTCCATATCCCTCAACACAACTTCACCACAATACCCACAAGCCCACAAAATTTATTCCAATCTGCTTCCCTCTTGCTACAAGTAGAACAATGCCTACAAAGTGCCATAGACTCTAGGGAGAGAACTAGAGAATCCTTGGAAAGACAAGAACAGTCCTGGAAAAAGTAAGAGATCCTCTTCAAGAAGATGGATGGACACTTAGAGCAAACGAGGAGAAAATTAGAACTGCTAAGCAAGGAAGGTGAAGACCAATTGGTGGATGTGAAGGAGGAAGTGGAAGAGCAAGAAGAAGAGACACCTGTGTCAAAAAAAATTTCAATGAAGAATGAGGTTGTAGAGGTATTTGAACCTAAAAATGCATATCTACAGAAGCCATTTGAGATGACAAGGGAATAGGAAAACTCACAACCCCCACAAACTTTCTTGAACCAAAAACTCTCAACACTTGAATCTGTGATTGAAAAATATGAAGAGGAGATGAAAAAATCTTGGGAAGATCAACAAACCTCCTCCATAAAAATGCTATTAAACTAGATGTTTAGTGTAAAGGAGGAAGTGGAGGAACAAGAAAGTGAGGAAGATAATCAAGAAATTCCATACTCAAGTGAGGCAGAAAGTTGCATAGAAGAAGGGCTCATTGAATCTCCAATTCAAAAGGCTTTTGATGAGATAAAGCTCCAACAATCACACAACAACCATGTCTTGATATCCAAAGAGTGAAGGCAACCAACAAGAACACCGAAGAGAGGATTGTGACCAAGATACCAAGGACAACATTCAAGAAAAGGTCAAGTGCAAACAATCCTACCCCTGATTCAGCAAGCAAGTTCAATCCAGCAAATAACAAAAGGAAGCTTGCTGAGGAGAGACCAAAACAGGGGACAATAGCTGAATCTTCTCCCCCTTGAGGTCATTCCTCTTAACAAACTGGAAGAAGAGGAAGAAATTGAAGAACAACATGTCAAGCTAATGATACTAAAAGAGCGCTTGTTGGGAGGCAACCCAACCGTAGGTAACATTTCATTTCTTTGCTTTGTTTACTTTCTCTGTCTGCTTTGTTTAATTTTAATAAATTGGCATATGATTATATTCTAAGTTTGGTGTTGCCCTGCAACAATTTGTTTTCAATCTTTCTGGATGATTGCATCAAATCAAAAATGAAAAATATCACACTAAGATTCTAAGTTTGGCATGCCACTTATTTTCTATGCAATTTATTCAGCAACACCACTTGTCTGCATAATCATAATGCCTTTGTAGTGTTATCTTTCTTTTAGTTAGACAATTTTATCTTTCTCTTTGTTTTAGTCATTTCCCTATTTTTAATGCTTTCTTTTATTAACTGTTTTTGTTAATACCTCACCAAGAAATCCCTATTCATGACAGATACTTCGCTTGGTGATTGTATTTAATAGATAACAGTTTCATTTGCTTAGTTTTTGTTCAAATAAATGGACATGTGACTGCATTCTAAGGTTGGTGTTGCTATGCAACAAAATTTATTTCTAATCCATACTGGATACTTGCATCAATTCCAAGTGAAAGTGTCACTAAGTTTGGTATGCCACTTATATTTTTATGCAATGTATCATCCACACGCTCTTATGTTTGCAATCACAATGTATCTGTTTCCTGTGCCTTGATGGTTATTCTTAATTTTGCTTGCTTAAACACATGTACTACTAACATTTCATTGTGTAAGACACTCATCATCCATCTTAGCCGCATCACCACTGTTCTAATTGTTACTTGAGGATGAGCAAGTATTCTGAGTTTGGCATGGGAAGGAGAAGAATGGGAGGAAAAGGACAACAATAAGGAAGATGAACTACAAGGTGGTAACACTCCTTTCTCCTCCTACTTACTTCCAGCACTGTAAATTACATGATTGTCTTTATCTTCTCTGTATTCATGTGTGTTATGAATAAGCATAGTTTGATTACTGATTTTTAACATCTTGCTGTGACATTATGATTACCATCATGAATTTTGTATGTTCTAAGCAATAAAGTATCATGATCATAAACAAACAAGGTTATTAAAGAAGAATTTAGCATGAGCATACAAGTATTGGAAGGCTAGTATGATTAATTGTTGCTCAATTGCATTAGATCTTATTTAATTGAAGTTTTCATCTAGGACATTTTATGAAATTTTTGAAATCATGAAAACCTTGAAGAAGCAAATATAGTTAAGGCAAGAAAATAAAAAGGGAAAGAATGAGAAAGTTGAAGGCTCTAAGTACCAATGACAATTCATTTGCTAAGTACTTGTGTTGTTTATGTATTAGGCAAAAAGCTTGAAAACAAAACACCTAGAGTCAAGGCTAGGCTCAAGTGCAAATGCACTCCCTCAAAGCTCAAGGTTTTGAGCATCAATGATTAGAGAGTCAAGAAAAGAAACAAACGAGCTTAAAAATGTCCTCTAATTAAATGCTTGTGGTGCTTATGTATCAAGTGGTAATACTTGAAAATAAAGCATTTAGAAGTCGTAGCTTTGTTATCAACTCATGGGACAAAACACCCTAATGGAGAAGCTAATAAGAAAATGAATAGCTTGTTTCAAGGAAGAAACATAAGGAACAGATTTCATAAAATGAGCTAGATAGAAGAATCAATCATCTACATTTATTTTGTGATTGTAGCATGCATAGAAAACTAGCCAACCATGAACATCAAATTTCTATTCTTCTCACCTTGGTTTGTCAAAATTTACTGCATGATTCTTGCTTGGGGACAAGCAAGGTTTAACTTTGGTGTTGTGATGACATGTCATCATGTCATGTTTTTCTATGATTTTTCATACAAGAAATTGATGATTAGTGCTTAAGTATTGAATGCTTTTATGCTTAAATGGTATATTTCTTTGATCCTTTAATTTTTATAAACTTTGTAGGAAATAAGTAAAAAAAGAAGCAAAAAGCACAAAATAAGCTAAAAAGGAGAAAAGAGGAATTCTGGGGCACATTTTGGAGCTTGGGCACACTTTGGAGCCTCAGGCCACACTTTTAAAAGCGTGGCCCATGATTTAAACAAAGAAAAGGCTCTTGGCACGAAAACATCACAATGCGCACGCGTACAGGATGTGGACGTGTCGGGCAAGGAATTTTGAAGAACCACGCGTACGCGTGCATGACACGTACGCGTGAAAATGACTGGCGTTCATTTGCACAAGAGAACGCTACGTTCACTAAGCCAGCATTTTCGGGCAAGTTAAAATTTGCAGGCAAAGTTTTCCAAACGACGCGCACGCGTGCTTGACGCGTACGCGTCGATGGAGAACTGATAAACCCCATTTTTAGGGTTTATCTTGTATTGGATTTAGAGTATTTTGATGACCTTTTCCCGCATTTAACCTATGAATTAGCATGGTTTTGTTATCTCTCCTGTATTTGTGCTTAAGTGTAAAAACATGCTTTCAGGCCTTATTTTGATGAATTTTGATTTCTCCTTGATTCCATAAGAGGCCTTGATGTGTTTGCTAGCAATTCCAGGATTGAAATAGGCCAGGCATGGATCAAAGGAAGAAAGGAAGGAAGCATGCAAGTGGAGAGAAGCACAAAAAGCCAAAGAATTGATTACGGCCAAGCGCGCGCACGCGCACAAGCCGCTCGCGCGCACATTGCGGAATCAGCCAGGGACGCGCACGCGTACCGTGCGCGCACGCGTCGATGTCTGCACATAACTTCATTAAGGCAACACGTGCCTGGCGATTTTGAGGGGTTTCTGAACCCATTTTTTGGCGCCAATTGCTGATAGAAAGGAATAAAAGGATCAAGGATTGAAAGGGTAAAAAAAGAGGAGATTGGAAGTTAGTGATAGCTTTAGTTTAAAGTAGTTTTAGAGAGAGAAGCTCTCACTTCTCTCTAGGATTAGGATTAGGTTTAGGTTAATATCTCTTCTTAGATCTAGGGTTAATTCATGCCTTAATTCAATTCTCCTTTGCCAATTCCTAATCTTCTCCTCTCCCTCTCTTTAGTTATGTACTTTAATTCTCGTAATTCTTCACTTTGTTGTTTTGGATAGATTGTTGTTTCTTTTATTCCCTTTCAATAATGCAATTTGAGGTAATTCATGATAATTGTGATTTCCTTGATTGTTGTTGTTAATTCTTTGTATTCAATTGTAGTTAGAATTCGTTCTTGTTGTGATTTGCTTTACTTTTCTTTTGTGTCTTCCGAGTGTTTGATGAAATGCTTGGTTGGATTTTCGTATAGATTTTGTTCCTCTTGGCCTAGGTAGAGTGATTAGTGACTCTTGAGTTATCTAATTCCTTTGTTGATTGATAATTAGAGTTTGCTAATTGATTTGAATGCCTCTAAAGCTAGTCTCTCCTTTAGGAGTTAATTAGGACTTGAGGAATCAAATTCATTCATCCACTTGACTCTCCTCCATGGTTAGAGGTTAACTAAGTGGGAGCAATGAACAATTCTCATCACAATTGAGAAGGATAACTAGGATAGGACTTCTAATTTTCATACCTTGCCAAGAGCTTTTATAGTTGTTAGTTTATTTTCATTGCCATTTACTTTTCATGCTTCTTATCCAAAACCTCAAAATAACTCACAACCAATAACAAGACACTTTATTGTAACTCCTAGGGAGAACGACCCGAGGTCCAATACTTCGGTTTATAAATTTTAGGGGTTTGTACTAGTGACAAACAACTTTTTGTATGAAAGGATTATTGCTTGGTTTAGAAACTATACTTTACAACGAGATTTCATTAGTGAAATTCTAAACCGTCAAAAATCCAATCATCAAGAACCTGGGATGAAGCACGCGCACGCGTGGCTGGCGCTGAATCATGGAATTGAGATTTTTGTTACCCACACGCACGCGTACATGACACGCCCACGTGGGGCAGCGTTCATTAAGCAAACGTAGCGCTCATTAAGAGAATGCTGCAAAGGACGCGTACGCGTGGGTGACGCATACGCGTCGATGGGCAAAATTGCAAAAGCACGCGCAAGCATGAGGGATGCGTACGCATGGGTGCCCGAATGCTCCATTCTCTAAATGAACGCTACGCTCTCCTGGAAGCTGCAACTTTGGCTCAATTAATTCCAATTCAAGCCCATTGAAGCCCCAAAGCATGCAGAGTCCAATTGACATCACTCAAAGGCACAAGGATCATCTAGAATAGGAATTTGGCATTTAATTGTAATTTTTTTTCAATTTGAATTTCATTTAGTAGTTTAAGAAGCCTATATAAAGGCATCAGTCTCATTTTTAGAAAAAAAAATGCACAGTAGGAGTAGGAGTAGAGTAGAGGCTCTGGCTAGAGGATTAGAGACTCCATAACTCTCTTGGAGGATTAGAGACTCCAGAGAGCTTAGTATAGTTGATACACTTTTACATTTCAATAGTATTGAATTCAGTTTATGCAATTTCAATTTCTGCAATCCTCTGCTACAATTTCCTTTTCTGCAATTTTACCTTTCTGTTCCCATCACTTCCAATTTACTTTGCTGCAATTTACATTTTCTGCAATTGTTCTGAATTCTGATTTACAGCTCTATTTAATTTTCTAACACCCAATTCCCTTTACATTTGCTGCAATTTACATTTCTTGCTCTTTAAGTTTCAATCAATTTACTTTCTGCATTTTACAATTCCTGCAATTTATATTCTGTTGCTTCAATTTCATCCCATTCACCACTGTTAGCTTGACTAAACTCATCACCTCACTAAAGTAGCTTGATCCATCAATCCCTGTGGGATCGACCTCACTTTTTGTGAGTTTTACTACTTGATGAGACCCGGTACACTTGCCGATGAGTTTGTGTGGAATCGTTTTTCCCTCATCATCCCTTCAGATGGAAGCATGAGTACCCTTTTGTAGTTCACTGATGACCGTTTGCAAAAAGGATTCCACTCTAGGTAGTCTTTTGAGTCTAGGGTGAATCTCGTTCTCTGTTTATATGTATATACTGTGAGACTAGCCAATGTTTGCACCCCGTTTGTACGTGAACTTTAACTTAAATCCTGTGTACGAGACTTCTGTTGTGTGGCTACTTGATGAGGTACCAGAGAGACGTCATATGGCAACGTATGATCGTGTAGAGGAGTAGTAGATGACCTTCCACCTTTTGATGACATTCAACCTGACTCGAGTTTTGAAGACCTAGAATGTATTTTCCTTCGCTTTAGTAGTTTAGAGGGACTAGGTGAGTATAGAGTCTAGGATAGCCTGAGTGCCAGCTTAGGGACTTCTTGAACAGGTCAGGGCCTAGGATGTTGTATGTATATATATGTATATAGTTATTATCTAGCTATATCTAGGGGTATTCTAAGTAAAAGTCTATACTCTAATAAAGGCTGAATCACCGAATGTTGTCAATTACTTGTGATGTATGTATGTGTCATTGTTTATAACTATTTTTTCTGTTATTACTTGTGAATTGATTATGAATGATTCCGTCTATTAATCCAAACATTTTCAAAAAAAAAAGTACCTCATAAAATAACTACACTTTTAACAACGAATAAGGCTCATATAATAAATAATAGATAATAATTAGGAAGACAAGTTGGTAGCGCTCAGTTTCTAGTATGATCATGACGTACCAGAAATTGGGTCGTTACTCATTTTTTATTTTATTCATTGATTATTCATAGTTTTAAGTATTTTTGCAATATTGCTATGGTTTGTGATTATACCCACCAAGTATTTGTGGAAATGTCAATTTTGAATATGGAGTAAATCTCCACTCCTTGGCTTGGGACAATGAGTATATAGGATACTAGAGTCATAATGTCAAACATTTACTGGTGATTCTTGGGTTGTTAGTTATTCTTGTTTCCACTAACGCTAGCTTTTTACTAAGACAATTAGTAAGTTAGCTAGGATTTGTGGATTAAGAACAATTATACTGACTTGTCGGCTTGTGAAAGAATCTTTGAGTTAAACTTTGATTGCAGGTTGGCTTGTCGATTGGGACTATATTCGCAACGTGAATTTTTACACTTAAGAAGTTCCTAAACCGAATTTAGGCTCGCACCACTGACAGATGATGCGGGTGGAAACTGTCTCTCAACAAATTTCCTTTGCAAAGTGTCCCGAATTTGTCGTCAAGTAAAAACTCACAATAGAGTGAGGTCGAATCCCATAGGGATTGATTGATCAAGCAACTTTAATTAGAAGAATGTTCTAGTTGAGCGAATCCAGAATTTGGGTTGAGAGTTGCAGAAAATAAAATGGCGGGAATGTAAATAACAGAAAATTAAATTCTAGAATTAAAGGACTGGAAGTAAATGACTGAAAGTAAATTGCAGAATTATAAATGGGAATGGGGGATTTGCTCATAAAAGTAAATGGCAGAAATTAAAGAGAATAGGTAAGATCAGAGATGGGGAGTTCATTGGGCTTAGGAGATGTTGCAATTCTCCGAATCAAGTTCATTTTAATCTCTTCCTCAATCAATGCACTCATTGATCTCCTTGGCAATCTTAATTGATTGAATTACAAATTCAATCTTTCAAATATTGATCAGTAGCCAATTCCTTGGTCAATTGCTCATGAGAAGAGATGAAGTATGGTCACTGATTATACCATATGCATTTCCCAAATCAAGTATTGAGAGGGTTATAGTCACATACCCATCCAAACCCAATCTGGTCCAGCATGAGAAAGCATTTCTAGCTTGATCTCTTCATTCCTCTTTCAAGGTTCAGAAGAGATCCAAGTTTGAATAGGTTATTTTCCAAGATAACTACCCAATTGGATGAAGATCAAAAGCTTTCAAGTAAAATCAAGAGAAAAGATAGAAGAAGAAAAATGAAAATTAGTATTGATCCATCAAACTACAACAGAGCTCCCTAACCCAATGAAAGGGGTTTAGTTGTTCATAGCTCTAGAAAATGAAAACAAAGATGGAGAATACATCATAAAACTAGAAAATGCAGAGAAGGTAAAATACAGAGAGTAGTTCTCTTTTCCCCCCAACTTCCAAAACTCCTAAACAATTCAAGGCTACTCCTATATATACTACTTTTCTCAGCTTCTAGTTGGCTCTTCAAGTCTTGGGCCTTTGGATCTTGAGTTTGAAGTAGTTCTCTTCTTCATTTGGGCTTGGCTTTACTTGCAGAGAGAAAATGTGAAGTGGGCAGAGACTTTAGCTCAAGACGTTAGGGGTGTTAATGTTTAGTGAAAATTTGAGTTCGAGAACATTAGTGACAATCAACTTTCTCACTAACGTTCCTAAGTAAAAGCCACGTTAACTTCAACGTTAGTGGCACAAACGTTGCCACTAACGTTGCCTCTAAGTCTTTCGCACACGTTATTGAGACTTAACATTCCCAATAACTTTGAAAAGCCCCCTTTGTTCCCACGTTAGAGCCCACGTTAACTTAGTTAACGTGGCTCTTTGACGTGGGCTTGCCATCCTTCGAGAACGTTAGTGACACTCAACATTGTCACTAACGTTCCAAGGTGCCCCTATGTCTCACGTTAGAGTCCATGTTAACTAGGTTAACGTGGCTTCTAACGTGGCCATTCTTAGCCATCCCCAACGTTAGTGACAATGTTGAGTGTCACTAACGTTGGCCATTCTTTCACTCATCAACGTTAGCTTCCACGTTAACTAAGTTAACGTGGAGTTTAACGTGGCTCCTTGGGGGGTTGTGTGGTTGCTTCCAACGTTAGTGACAATGTTGGGTGTCACTAACTTTGTCGACCACTCTTGCTTCTTACGTTAGCTCCCACGTTAACCAAGTTAACGTGGGAGTTAACGTGGTATATTTCTCCTTAGGCCAACGTTAGTGACAATGTTGAATGTCACTAACGTTGGCATTTCTCCCCCCTTCTAACTTTAGAGGCCACGTTAACCAAGTTAACGTGGACTCTAACGTGGCCACTTATGAGCATTTGCCATTGTTAGTGACAATGTTAAGTGTCACTAACGTTGGCTCAACTTCCCCTCTCCACGTTAGAGTTCTCGTAACTTAGTTAACGTGACTCTTAACGTGGTCAATGATGGCTTCGAGAGCGTTATTGGCAATCACTTTTCTCATTAACTTTGCAAGTTACCTCCCATTCCTTGCTTCCTTTGGTCCT
>NC_029794.2:66319576-66321990 GCF_000816755.2 Arachis ipaensis
CCTAAAAACAGTAAAGAAAAGGTCAGTGAAATTGGCCAAGATGCCCTGGCATCACAACACCAAACTTAAAGCTTGCTTGTCCCTAAGCAAGTACTGGAACAA
Source organism: Arachis ipaensis (assembly GCF_000816755.2). Classification (NCBI taxonomy): domain Eukaryota; kingdom Viridiplantae; phylum Streptophyta; class Magnoliopsida; order Fabales; family Fabaceae; genus Arachis; species Arachis ipaensis. The sequence continues at coordinate 66,319,679 of NC_029794.2, forward strand.
GAGAATGATGAATGGAATGCCAAGAGCAATGAGTAATTCTTGTGGAAGTCATATCCCTGATTTTATGGTGGTTTCATGCATAGCAACTTAGGTTCATTCTTTTACTGGCTTTCAGACCTTTATCATGTCCTAAAACACTCACCTTGCTTACATCCCATGAGACTTTTATTCATTGATCCCTTTATTGTCATTTCAGAGCTTATTGGTGTTTTTAGGCTAAGTGCTCTGTAAGAGAGCAACTTTTTAAGATAAGCTTTCAGCCAACACTACCGAACCAGTTGGTTCAAGGTGCTAGGTGTTGAAGCACCCCTAAGGACTTACTCCGTCAAGTTTCTCCCCCATACATAGACACCACAGGCATATAGTTCATTTATTTTCCTTCTTGAGACCTTGGTGTTCAGCACCTCTTTGGGTTACTAAATGCTCTGTGGTGAGGGTTACTCTTGATAATGGACTTTCAGCTGATAATCCCGGGTTAGTTAACCCAAGTTACCAAGTGATAAAGCACCCCTAAGAGCTTATTCATCCAAGTAGATCCCTCACACAGGAACACCACAGACACATATCTTAAGATCAAAACCATTGGTGCCTAGCCTCATTGCTTGCTCTTTTTCTTTTGTTTTTCCACTTTCATTATTCTTTTCTCTTTCTCTTCTTAGGATCTTGTCATATACTTAGTCTCATGAGTATATTCAAAGCAAAGTATTCAGGCCAGATAGTTGTCATCCCACCTTGTGGTTGAACCAACCTAGCTAACTTATGATCATACCACAAACTCATGAATGTACTCCATAGTATGAACTCTACTCTGGTCTTTTGAAACATAAACATTCTCTCTTCATTTGATTCAAAAGGAACAAGCATACAAGTAAGTAAATTAAGGATGCAGTGACATAAAGACTAGCACACATACACCTATTCAGAAAGGAAACTTAAAAGACAGAATTTACAAAGATTTAAACTAACATGGAAGCATGTTCTATTTCATACAAGATCTTCCTTATTTAAAGCATAGAAAACGATGGACTAAAAAGAACTCCACCACCTGTCATTCATGTGGATGCCCGTGCTCCCATCCTTGCTTGTCCTCATTGTGTCTCTCTTGAGTGCTTGTACTTCCACTTCCCTTGCCTTTTCCAAGCAGTTTCTTCCAGAAGCCAGTATCTTCCATCTTCTTCTTTAGTGCTTCTTTCTGCTGTTTCACCTTCCCTTCTTCTTGCTCTACCAATTCTTTTTGGACCTCATCATATGTGGGAATGGCATAGTGGAGACGATGCAATTGATTAGACATGTAATTTAACTTGGCTTGAGTGTTTACATAGAACTCCTCCCTATGTAGTTGCCTTCCTTTATTGAGTACACTGAACTCATTGAAAGTTTTCATTTGGGCTATTTGCCGCTGGTTGAGTTCTTGCAAGTGCTTCTTTTGAAGCTCTTGCCTCTCATTCACTTGGTTGATGGCTTGAGTGAGCTGGGAGTAGTGTTCCTGCTGTTGCTCCATTTGTTGTTTTTGCCATGCTTCCTGTTGGCTCAGCCAGTTGGATTCAAGGTTCAGTATTTGCTCTTGTCCTTCCATATGTCTCATCCCCAGATCCTCAATGGCTCTTAGAAGGTGACTCATGTTCAAGTTGGCTGGATCATAATACTCTCCTTGTTGATATTCTTCCTGATGAGGTCCCTCTTGGTGAACTCTTTCTTTTGCTTTTGGTTTCCCTATTTGTGGCCTTCTTTGTTACTGAGCAGGTGTAGTATAAACCAATCGCTCGAGTCTAACTGGCCTCCCTGGGTTCACCCAGTCTGGATTGCTGTCCTCAAATACTACCTTGGCCTTGTTGCACAAGCGGAGAATGGTGCTGGGGTACCAAAGCCTGGCACCTAAATCAACCTTCTCAGCCGAATCTTGAATCCCCTCGGCGATGAGCTCATTCACATTGATTTCCCCACCCTGTATTAAGCAATGCACCATAGTAACTCGATTGATGTTTACCTCTGAATTATTTACAGCTGGTAGAATGGACCTCCTTACGAGTTCAAACCACCCCTTGGCTTCAGGGCTCAGGTCTCCCCTCTTGATGAACTTGGGTCTCCCATCTGTGTACCTCTCCCAGTCAACTGCTATAACACAGATGTCTGACACTATCTCTGAGAGCTCATCATTATCAGGGCTTCTACTTATCCTTGCCTGATAACTGTCCTCATCAAAATGAGGTGATTTCAGGTGAAGAGCTCTTGTTATGGCATTTGGGCTGAAGTCCACCTCCTTTTCTCTCACGTAACTTTTGAAGGTTGGGGCCTTGGTTTTATCTTCTCTT
>NC_029794.2:66322061-66360895 GCF_000816755.2 Arachis ipaensis
CTTGATGATCTCTATCCTCCTCCTTTGTTGAGTTGTCATCAGGTTGTTCGAAAGGTTTGCCATGCTTGTCTTCAGTCTCTTGATCACTTGTAGTGACCATTTTGCAATCTTCCCATCTTACTTTCTTTGCTTCTCCTTTGGGGTTTTTCTCCGTGTCACTTGGGAAGCTATCAGTAGGTTTGGGAATCTTCTCAGCTAAACATCCCACATGGAATTCCAGCTTCCTAATGGTCTCTCCCTGGTTCTTAATATTGGCTCGCACATCCTCTTTGAACACCTTATTTTCTTGAATCTCTTGGCATATTCCTTCAAGTAAGGTTTCAATCTTAGAGAGCTTGTCATCAATTGATGGGTGATTCGGAGCAGATGTGCTGTTTTGGTTTTGATAGGCGTGTGGAGAAGTGTTGTTGTGGGGGTGTTGAGATGTCCTCTGTGTGAATTGTTGGTGAGCTGCATTGTTGTTGGAGTTATAACGTCTCTGGTCTTGGTTTTGATCTTGCTGACTTCCCCACCCAATGTTTGGGTGGTTTCTCCATCCAGGGTTGTAGGTCTTGGAGTATGGATCATAGTTTTGCCTTGGTGAATTCCCAATGTAGTTGGCTTGCTCTTGACTACCCTCTGCTTTTTCATTCACTCCTTCTTGGGTTGTTGATGAAGTGGAGATTGCTGCTACTTGGTTCCTCTCCATCTTCTTGGTGAGGTCAGCCAGCTGCTGGGTAATGAGCTTGTTTTGGGCCAACAGAGCATCTACAATGTTTAGCTGCATTACTCCTCTTGTGTTCCCTCTTTCGGAAGCATAGAAGTAGTCGTTTTCTGCTACTGTTTCAATGACATCTATATCCTCCTCAATGGTTTTCTTCTTGTTCAAGGATCCTCCGGATGAATGGTCTATGTCCTTCTTTGACTCATAAGAGAGCCCTTCATATAAAATGTGCAGCTGCACCCATTCGTTGAACATGTTAGGTGGACACCTCCTTGTGAGGTCCTTAAATCTCTCCCATGCTTCATACAAAGTTTTACCATCTTGTTGCCTGAAAGTTTGGACCTCAGCTCTCAGCCTATTGATTCTTTGAGGAGGGTAAAATCTTGCTAAGAATTTGTTCACCACATCTTCCCAAGTTGTCAAGCTTTCCCTTGGGAAAGATTCCAGCCACTTGGCTGCCTTGTCCTTAAGTGAGAATGGAAACAAGAGCAGTCTATAGGTGTCAAGATGAACACCATTAGACTTCACTGTGTCACATATCCTCAGGAAGGTGGTTAGATGTTTATTGGGGTCTTCTTGGACACCTCCTCCAAACGAACAGTTGTTCTGAACAAGGGTGATGAGCTGTGGTTTAAGTTCAAAGTTGTTGGCATGGATTGTTGGCTTTTGGATGCTACTTCCACAATTGCCTGGGTTTGGATTGATGTAAGAGCCCAAAACTCTTCTATCCTCCCCAGCATGATTTGCTCTACCTCCTCCCCCATGGTTGTGATCCTTTTCTTCATGATGGTTTTCCATGTTGTCTTCCATGTTTGGTTCAAAGAATTCCTCCTCTTCCTCAGCACCAACCACTTTCTTTCCTCTTGCCTCCCTTCTTAATCTAAGGAAGGTCCTCTCAGGTTCAGAATCGAAGGAAGTTGAAGCTCCGCTTCTTCTCTCTGTCATACAACCATAAAGTGCAAGCAAGAAAAGATATGTGCAGAAAGTATTTTTGTCAGAATTACTGTTAGTTGTGGGTGATGCAATATATCAAACAGTTTGTGGGTTAGCAAACAGAATTGAAAATAACAAAGAAAAACAAAAGAGTAGAGGGGGAAGGGAAGAAGTTTAACTAAAACAAAAAGTAAATCACTCAAACAGAAAATAAAATTCACAAAAGAAAAATGCTCAATCTAGTGATCTTCCAATTTAATCATTGTTGATGCACAATCAATCCCCGGCAACGGCGCCATAAACTTGATGCGGGTGGAAACTGTCTCTCAACAAATTTCCTTCGGCAAGTGTACCGAATTTGTCGTCAAGTAAAAACTCACAATAGCGTGAGGTCGAATCCCACAGGGATTGATTGATCAAGCAACTTTATTTAGAAGAATGTTCTAGTTGAGCGAATCTTGAATTTGGGTTGAGAGTTGCAGAAAATAAAATGGCGGGAATGTAAATAACAGAAAATTAAATGCTAGAATTAAAGGACTGGAAGTAAATGACTGAAAGTAAATTGCAGAATTGTAAATGGGAATGGGGGATTTGCTCATAAAAGTAAATGGCAGAAATTAAAGAGAATGGGTAAGATCAGAGATGGGGAGTTCATTGGGCTTAGGAGATGTTGCAATTCTCCAGATCAAGTTCATTTTCATCTCTTCCTCAATCAATGCACTCATTGATCTCCTTGGCAATCTTAATTGATTGAATTACAAATCCAATCTCTCAAATCTTGATCAATAGCCAATTCCTTGGTCAATTGCACATGAGAAGAGATGAAGTATGGTCACTGATTATACCACATGCATTTCCCAAATCAAGTATTGAGAGGGTTATAGTCACATACCCATCCAAAACCAATTTGGTCCAGCATGAGAAAGCATTTCTAGCTTGATCTCTTCATTCCTCTTTCAAGGTTCAGAAGTGATCCAAGTTTGAATAGCTTTTTTTCCAAGATAACTACCCAATTGGATGAAGATCAAAAGCTTTCAAGTAAAATCAAGAGAAAAGATAGAAGAAGAATAATGAAAATTAGTATTGATCCATTAAACTACAACCGAGCTCCCTAACCCAATGAAAGGGGTTTAGTTGTTCATAGCTCTAGAAAATGAAAACAAAGATGGAGAATACATCATAAAACTAGAAAATGCAGAGAAGGTAAAATACAGAGAGTAGTTCTCTTTTCCCCCCAACTTCCAGAACTCCTAAACAATTCAAAGCTACTCCTATATATACTACTTTTCTCATCTTCTAGTTGGCTCTTCAAGTCTTGGGCCTTTGGATCTTGAGTTTGAAGCAGTTCTCTTCTTCATTTGGGCTTGGCTTTACTTGCAGAGAGAAAATGTGAAGTGGGTAGAGACTTTAGCTCAGGACGTTAGGGGTGTTAACGTTTAGTGAAAATATGAGCTCGAGAACGTTAGTGACAATCAACTTTCTCACTAACGTTCCTAAGTAAAAGCCACGTTAACTTCAACGTTAGTGGCACAAACGTTGCCACTAACGTTGCCTCTAAGTCCTTCGCACACGTTATTGAGACTTAACATTCCCAATAACTTTGAAAAGCCCCCTTTGTTCCCACGTTAGAGCCCACGTTAACTTAGTTAACGTGGCTCTTTAACGTGGGCTTGCCATCCTTCGAGAACGTTAGTGACACTCAACATTGTCACTAACAATCCAAGGTGCCCCTATGTCTCACGTTAGAGTCCACGTTAACTAGATTAACGTGGCTTCTAACGTGGCCATGCTTAGCCATCCCCAACGTTAGTGACAATGTTGAGTGTCACTAACGTTCTCGAAGGATGGCAAGCCCACGTTAAAGAGCCACGTTAACTAAGTTAACGTGGAGGTTAACGTGGCTCCTTGGGGGGTTGTGTGGTTGCTTCCAACGTTAGTGACAATGTTGGGTGTCACTAACGTTGTCGACCACTCTTGCTTCTTACGTTAGCTCCCACGTTAACCAAGTTAACGTGGGAGTTAACGTGGTATATTTCTCCTTAGGCCAACGTTAGTGACAATGTTGAATGTCACTAACGTTGGCGTTTCTCCCCCCTTCTAACGTTAGAGGCCACGTTAACTAAGTTAACGTGGACTCTAACATGGCCATTTTTGACCATTTGCCAACGTTAGTGACAATGTTAAGTGTCACTAACGTTGGCTCAACTTTCCCTCTCCACGTTAGAGTTCTCGTTAACTTAGTTAACGTGACTCTTAACATGGTCAATGATGGCTTCGAGAGCGTTATTGGCAATCACTTTTCTCATTAACTTTGCAAGTTACCTCCCATTCCTTGCTTCCTTTGGTCCTAAAATCAAGCAATAGAGTGCATCAAAGTTCTAGTCCAAGTCATGGGTAATGCAACATACAATTTGTCACTAAACTCATGCAAAATCCTCATGAAATAATGTAAAATGCACAATGTATGCTTGAATCAAGGTGTAAGTGAATATCTAACCAAAACTAGCTTATTTCCTAAGGGAATGCATGAAACTATCCTAAAAACAGTAATGAAAAGGTCAGTGAAACTGGCCAAGATGCTCTGGCATCAACAGATCATTCAAATTCCCTCATGGAGTGGTGGAAAGCTTGTTGGTGAAAGTGGGAGAGTTCATCTTCCCTGCAGACTTGGTGGTGTTAGATATGGAAGAGGATGTAAATGCCTCAATCATCTTGGAAAGACTATTTAGTATTTTCATGATTATTGATGTTTTCTTGAGTTATTATTATTGTTTTTTTTGCAATTGTTAGTCTTAGATTTTATTAATTCTTGCTATTTAACCATGCTTTTATTTTATGCCTTCTAAGTGTTTGTGAAAATGCCTGTCTTAGCTTTAGAGTAGATTTTGAGCATTCTTGGCTTGATCTTGAGTCATTAATGTCCAATTTGGATTGGTAATCTAGAATTGTTAGCTAATCTTGTTTTCATTAATGTTACTTATGGAATGGGATTAACTATGTCCAATTGACTTTCTCCCGATGTTGGAGATAATGAAGTAGAATTATTCTTGGTAATTATTGTGTTATGATTAATGACTAAGATAGAAAACTTTAATTCTCAATATTTGCTAGGAATGTCTCCTTAGTATTTGTTATCTTTAGTTGTTTGCTTTACTTTCTTGTCATTTAAATTCTTATCTGCTTATCTGCAAATCCCCCTGATTCTCATAACTGATAACACACATAACTCACTGCAATTCCTTTGAGAGATGTTCCGAGATCTAATACTCTTAGTTTTTATTAGTTTGCACTTGTGATAAACAAAATTAAACTTTAACGGAGAGTTCATTGTTGGTCTGGACTATGATTGCAACGAGATTCTATTTTATTAAAAAATTCTAGACTGGTATAAATTCCGCCATCAAATTTTTGGCGCCGTTGCTGGGGAGTTGCAATGTGTGCTTGTTATTGGTTATTGTAAATATGTTCATATTTTGAATAGTTTTCTCTTTGTTTGTTTGTTTGTTTGTTTGTTTATTTGAGTTAGTAGTTAGGATTTTGTTCATATTTTGAATATTTTTCTTTTTTGCAATGAATTCTCACCCATTTGGCTATGAGTTTGACTACAACTATGTTGTAGGAAGTGAGAACTTCAATGATGGGTTACATTATGGATCGTGGAATCAAAGTTGGGAGGAGCCTCAATCATATAGACAAACTTCTTGGCAATAACCTCCTCTGATTTCTTATGGTTACAGTCCACCCCGTAATGTACACCAATATGAACCAACTCCTCAACATTTTTATCAACCTTACTCACAAACTTCATACCACTAAACACCTCCATATGATCCTAACACATACCCACTATACCAACCACCATATTAGCCGTAACCTTCAGGAAGAAGGAGGGTGAAACTCTTTATGAAGCTTGGGAGAGATACAAGCTACTGACCAGGCAATGCCCTCCGGACATGTTCTCCAAATGGACCCAACAAAATATCTTTTATGAAGGCTTTAGTGAGATATCCAAGATGAGCTTAGATACTTCTACAGGCGGTTCATTGCACAAGAAGAAGACACCAGAGGAGACTATTGAGCTTATTGAATTGGTTGCTAGCAACCAATATTTATACTCATCTAACAGGAATCCTGTGAACTCTGAGACCTCTCAGAAGAGAGGTGTGTTGGAAGTGGAAGCTGTTAATACTCTTCTTGCTCAGAACAAGCTTATGTCTCAGCAAATAAATCTACTTACTCAGCAGATGGGTGGCATGCAAGTCTCATCTATCAACACCCAAAATCCACCTCAAGAGGCCTCCTATGACATGGCAAGTAATTTTGTGCAAAATAATAATTATGATTATACTCAATTCCCTTCTGAACAGGTCGATTACATAGGGAGTACTCCTAGAAATCCCAATAATGATCCCTATTCTCAAACCTACAATCAAGGGTGGAGAAATCACCCAAATTTTGGGTGGAGAGACCAACCTCAGAGACCTCAGAACTTGAACAATCATTCTCAAGGCGGCTTCCAACAGAACAATTATAATAACCGCCAATTTCAGTCTCAGTAGGCAAACTCTAAATCCCAAGAGGATGCTAATTGGGAGATGATGAAGAGTTTTGTGTAGGAAACTAGAGCATCAATCACGAATTTGGAGATTCAGATGGGTCAAATAGCCACACGAGTTAATGAAATTGATCAGAGGACCACTAATAGCCTTCCTGGTAACACAATTCCAAATCCAAGAGAGGAATGCGAGGCTATCACCTTGATAGATGGACAAGTGGCAAGTATGGAAGCACAAGTTAGTGAGGAGCCCATTGAAAAAGAAGCTCCAGAGGAGAAGAAGGAAGAAGTAGACCATGTCCATCCAAAGCGTGCAGAGAACCCATTCCCAAACTCTCTTGACACTTATCCTACATTGCCAAAGGCTCCTGAGTACAAGCTTAAAATGCCATATCCTCAGAGACTTCAAAAGGAGACCAAGGACAAGCAGTTTTCAAAGTTCTTGGAAGTATTCAGAAAGTTGCAAATCAATATTTCTTTTGCTGAGGTCTTGGAGCAAATGCCTATTTATGTCAAGTTCATGAAGGAGTTGTTGTCAAAGAAGAAGCTTTTAAAGGGAGATGAGACAGTGGTCTTGACTAAAGAATGCAATGCCATCATTCAGAATCACTTACCAAAGAAGATGCCAGATCCAGGGAGCTTTCAAATTCCATGCACCATTGGGAGCACAACCTTTGAGAAAGTGTTATGTGATTTGGGAGCAAGCATCAATTTAATGTCCCTGTCTGTGATGAAGAAGCTGCAAATTCAAGAGGCACAACCCATGAAGAGAGCATTACAGATGGCAGATAAATCTATGAAGCCTGCATACGGATTAGTGGAGAATATCTTAGTCAAAGTGGGTAAGTTTTTCCTCCTAGCAGATTTTGTGATTCTTGACACAGGGGAGGATGAGAACGCCTCTATAATTTTAGGAAGACCATTCCTAGCCGCTGGAAGATCTTTGATTGATGTAGAAGTGGGTGAATTAGTGCTTAGAGTGCATAATGAGCAACAGATCTTTCATGTCTTCAAAGATATACATTCAACAGGTGCAGAAGAGAGGTGCATGCAAACTGAGCTTATTGATCCAAACCTTCAACAACCCCCTGATGACGGACACCAGAATCTGCAGCTCCAACTTCCTTTGGTGAAAACAATAAAATTCCTCCTGACATCAAATCTAAGTTTGGTGTTGGGAATGAATCATCCACCAAGGAGGAGGTTCCCAAAAAGAAGAAAATACCTAGGGATGGAGAAACAAAAAGATCCCCACTGAAGGTTTCTCCCTAGGAATGAAAGTGGTGTTGACTAGCAATCCAGTATGGATTTATACAGTAAACAGAATCCTCTCTGGAGCATATTGAGCTACTTTATGGAGACACAGGAAAGAAGTTCACAGTGAGGGGTGAAGAGCTGAGCCCCTATGATCCTCCTCGTTAGAGGAGCTGACCGTCAAGCTAGTGACGGTAAAGAAGCGCTTGTCGGGAGGCAACCCGATGATTTTGTATCCTTAGTTATTCTTTCGTTGCATTGATTATAGTACTTGTTTGATTTTTTATTGATTTTCTACTATTTTCCGTTGTTTTACTTGTGTTTTGATCATGCAGATATTTTAAAACAGGAACCAGAAACTTAGAAAAATTTTTGAACATTCTGGAGGAGGTTGATTCTGCCAGTTTCACGCTGAACTTGGGATTTTCCAAGTTCAGCATGGCATGTACGTGTAATTTGGAAGGGAGTCTCTGCCAGTTCCATGCTGAACTTCGGATTTTCCAAGTTCAGCATGATTAGAAGCGTACAAGGAGGGAGTTCTTACTGCCAACTCCACGCTGAACTTGGGCTGCACCAAGTTCAACGTGGAGAGGCGAGCTTATATCTCTTCATTCAATATCCCGCACAGATTCATCCCAAATCACGCCTAATCCCCTCCGATCCCCAAATCATTTCAAACATACCCCTTTCCTTTTGTTTGTCCCAACCCATCAATTCCCCATTTATTCGTATCCCCCTTTCTGATTCCCTTTATCCCATTCCATATCTCAACCATTCAAGCCTTGCACCATTTACCATTCACTTCCCAATATAACCCCAACGCCACATACCCCCCTTCCTATATATGTTTCCCCCCTCCCCTATATATATATATATATATAACTATATATATTTTAATTATTTTAATCTCTCTTGTCTTTTTATCATTTGATTTTTTACACTAATATTTATTTTTACTCCTCCGTCTGTCTTTTTATGTCCCACTCTGTTTTCAGTTCTTCTTTGCTTGAGGACAAGCAAACTTTTAATTTTGGTGTTGTCGCTTCACTTGTGAATTTTCTGTTTATTTTAATGACACCAAAGGGAGGCAAATCATCTCTACGGAGGAGCACAGCCAGAAGAATGAGATGGCAACTAGGAAAACTGAGGTAGTTAAGTTCCTTTCATTCTATATTTCCTCCCGTTCTTATTATGTTATATTCCGGTTTTTTACTATTTTGTTTTTGTTATTGCATGATCAATTGTTATTTCAATTTCTAAGTTCTAGTTTAATTTACTATTTATTTTGCTATTTGATTTTTATTCTGAAAGGGTATCTCATGTATTACTCACTGAGCTTGAAATCAAGAAGAAAAGAAAAGAAGTGGTGTATTGCATGAGAAATTGAGTTTATATTAAAGAATAGTCTTATTTACTTAAATGTGATGGTATTATTTGTGATTATGAATGAATGACATGAATAGTGCATATTTGAATTTGAATCAAAGGATGTTGATGTATAAGGAACAAGAATTTAGAGAACTATTATGACTTCTCTAAAATTAGTGAAAGCTTAATCCTTGAAGCAAAAGAAATAGCAAAAAAAAATAAAAGCAAGATCCAAGGCTCTGAGCATCAATGACTAAGGAGGTCAGACATGATTAAAAGCTTAAAAGAGTTGTTTCCTTAGTCATATGCTTGTGGTGTTCTTGTGTCAAGTAATCCTTGAGACAGAATATTTAGAGTCGAGACCAAATGCATTTGGCAGAGTATGCCCAAGGCTTTGAGCACCACTGTCTGGGAGTAACTGAAAAAAAAATCAGAACTTAAAGAGAGTTCCCCAGTTAAGTGCTTGTGGTGTTTTTGTGTCAAGTGAAGCTTGAGACAAAAAATTTAAAGTCACGACTAGGCTCAAGGTGCAAAGCACCAAAGAAAAGAGAATTAAAGGAAATTTGCTGTGTTCAAGGATTAAACTGAAGTAGAAAGATCAGAGAATTCGTAATATAACCCGGATTCTAATTCCGAATGACAGTGATAGTCCTCTGATTCAAAGGAGAGTGAGATGCCAGAACTATTCAGAATTGCAGGAGATAAACACCACTTTAAGGAGAGACATGAGTATAATTGAACTCCCACTTCTCATGCAAATACACATATTGATCATGTACTAATTTTGGTTGCTTGAGGACAAGCAACAATTCAAGTTTGGTGTTGTGATGCGTGAGCATCTTATCTATCTTTTCCTTGTGAATTTGCACTTGAATTTCTAAGTTTAATCAAAATTTAAATATCTTTTAGCCACTATGGATGCTACTTTGAGTTGGCACATTTCTATTTATTTCAGGTAGCATTTGGATGGATTTGACGGAGTTTTGTAGTAGAAAAGGGAGAAAGCGAATGATGTTGTCAATCCTGACCTCCTTGCACTCAAATAGGAATAACTTGAGCTACAGAGGTCCAATTGACGTGATTTTAGTGGCATTGGAAAGCCAACATCCAGGGCTTTCCAACAATATATAATAGTGCATACTTCTTCTCAAGCAACCTCTGCCTCCTCCACGTTGAACTTGGTCCCTATCAAGTTTAGCGTGGAACTTGAAAGCTCCCACGAACGCGTACTAACCATTCCACACTGAACTTGAGAATTTCCAAGTTTAGCAAGGATCCAAAGCTCTAAAGGAAGAACTACACCTCATCCACGCTGAACTTGATGATTTCCATGTTCATTGTGGACCTGAACGAATCCAATGATCCCTCGTACAAGGCTACGCAGAAAATTTAATGAATTTTGATTTAATTTTATTTTATTTATAATTAGGAAAAGATATTATTTTATTTTTAGAAAATATATTTTATATTAATTAGGATTAGATATAAAGGGAAAAGAATCAGCCCTTCGGGCTTTCTCTTCTCTTCTACCTCATTCTACAATTTACAGTTTACCAGAATCCTTATTTTCTCTCTGAACCGTGAGCAACTAAACCTCCATTGTTAAGGTTAGGAGCTCTATCTATTGTATGGATTGATACTATAATTTTTCTATTTTAATTCATGTATTGATTTCTATTTCAAGAATTGTTTTCGTTCTTTATCTTATGAATTTAGGTGGAACGGAAGTATGACCCTTGTTCTAATTGAGTTCTTGTATAACTTGGAAAAGCTCTTTACTTGAACAACAGCTTGAAAATAATTTCTCCTAAACTTCTAATTATCTGGACTTAACGGGATACATGACATATACTCCTCTTATATTTGGGTGATTAGGATTTTTGTGGCATATAAACTAGAATTGAACTTCATCCTCTAATTGGAATTAAGTGACCAAGGAATTAGCAGTTGATGAAAGTTAGAGTAGACTAAGAAGGTCTAAGGAATTAGGGCTTAGTCATATATAGTTTGCCATGAATTGAATCTTGCATGATTAAAATATTTAGTAAGAAAAGTCAATCCGGAAGATAGATATCTCTAAAACCTTAACTGTTTTCTCCATTTATATTTCACCTCAATTTACTGCTTGCTTTCTGAATTTCTGAATTTACTGTTTATGTTTTTGAACTCTTAAAACATCATTCTCTACTTGTCTAACTAAGTAAATTAATCAACCATTGTTGCTTGGTCCATCAATCCTCGTGGGATCCACCCTCACTCACCTGAGGTATTACTTGGTACGACCCGGTGCACTTGCCGGTTAATTTGTGGGTTATAAATTCCGCACCAAGAACCATTACCATTCCAATACCAATACTCCCAAGAACCACTATATCCATATACACCACCTCAATATTCTCACCAAGACAAACCACCTTCCAATTATGACACCGTTCTTCTATATAATGAACTCTCTTTTTCACCACCCGCTTCGCTGAAAAAAGTTCTCCAACCCTTAATGCAAGAACAAAGAGATCGTTACTCTATTATCCAAAAAAGAGACGAAGATCAAAAGGGGCTAGAAATCATGATGGCTACCATAACTGAAGCTGTTCACTGCTTAATTTCCTTACATTCGTGTGATTAAAGCATCCCCATTGAAGAATGTGGAGGATCAATCGAAGAGCATAGTGAGGAGAAGAACTTGGAGTTTCAAGGAGAAAAAGAGGAGTTAGAGCAAGAATGGCAATGAAGAGAGGAAGTTGAGGCAATTGAACCAGAAGAAGTGGTTGGAGAATTGAGGGAAATTGATCAAGAAGTGGATTCCATTATTAATGATTTTTTGTCCATACTGATTAATCCCGTCAATGATCTTGTTGAGGCTTCCCCCGTTGAATTCGAAATGGTGTTGGTGTAGATTTTGTGCAACCTCAGATATATGGCTTGAGTGATAGAGACGAGCTAAAAGAAGTTGGTGAGGAATAATTTGAATTTGAGGAAGCTTAGCAAGAGGTGGATATTGAAGAATCTTGTCAAGTGGTGGGAGCCCTTCAAAGAGGACGGACGGGAGTGAAAATTGGTTTGTCAAGACCATTGGAAACTGATACAGAATTTACAAATCAATTACCATAGAACTACCGGCAAGTGCACTGGGTCGTATCAAGTAATAAAACTCACAATGAGTAAGGTCGATCCCACGAAGATTAATGGATCAAGCAAACAATAGTTAATTAATTATTATAGTTAGACAGTTCATAATTAGGTGATGAGTAATCAAATGGCAAGTAAATAAAGCAATAAAATGACAAGAAAGTAAATTGACGGAAATGTAAATAACTTGGAATTTAAATTGCAAGAGAAGTAAAGTACGAGAAAGTAAAGTGCAAGAAATTAAAGTGTAAGAAAGTAGACAACCATAAAGTAAATTACAAGAATTAAGAATAAAATGAACATTGGGATCAAGAGATATTGCAATTCTCCAGACCAAATTGCTTTTTTCATCTCATCTTCAATTGTGCAATTCATTAATCTCTTGGAAAATCATAAGTGATTGAAACCCAATTCCTTGGTGAATCAATCTCTCCTAACTTGATCAATTGTCAATTTCTTGATCTAATTGCTCATGAAAAGAGATGAAGATTGGTCCCTGATTTGGAGCCACACAATCACATAAACCCAAATTATGTGTTGATTACATGTCATAATATCAATCCCAAACCCAAATTTACACAATTGTGACAAATAACTTCAAGCATGATTCTATGATTCTTTTCCGAAGGTTCACATAGAATCCATGTGGATTCAACTTCATTCCCAAGATAATTGAATTCTTAAATTGAAGAATGAATATTCTTTCTAGCACTAGAGCTTTCCTTCCCAATGAAGAGAATTAGAAACTCATAACTAAATATTTACAAAAGTGGGTTTGAAAGAAAATGGAAGAGAAGAAGAGTGTGAGGTGTGTGAAGAGAGAGTCCGAAGACTCCCCCTAGGATAGTGTGTGTATATGATGAAACTAAGGCCTATTTATAAGCTATCCTAAATTACAAATTCAAATGAAATTCCAAACAAATAACAATTCAAATGAAAGCCTTGATTGATTTGTAATTATGGACTTGCTTGCTTGAATTTTGAGTGGACATTGAGTAAGAAAAGTAGACCAAATTGAAGTTCCAGGGTGGCTTGGGCGTTATTAGCTCCTAACGCCCCTTTTGTTGGCGTTGCCAACACCCAGAACCTAGTTCCTGGCATTAACTAGATCGAGCACTCCTTATCTTGCGCGTTAACTTCACTAGACACGTGTACGCACATCCCATACATATGCGCAACCCACGTGTACGCGCAATATCACTTGTCACACGTACGCGTGGCCAATGCGTACGCGTGAACACTAAAGCTTGCAATCCCAACTCATCGCAGGTATTATTTGAAGGTAACGTAAATTATGTTGGGCATTGCCAAAGCCCAAAAATTCCTTCCAAGGCTTGTCTTGGCGTTCTTTGAAGGTAACTCCCTTGTATCTTGGCATTGCCAACGCTAGAGCACACTCCCAGGGGCCTCTCATTATGCATGAGTGTTGTTTAAAGACAACTCTAGCTGAAGCTTAAGTTGCCAACGCCTAAGAATTGCACTCCCAGGATTGTGTTCTTGTGCATGGGCATTATTCCAAGGTAACTCCCCTTACATTGGCGTTGCCAATGCCCTCTACTTTGTTGAGTATTTTTTGGGCTTAAAGATGCCTATTGTTTGTATCCCAATTTCATGCCAATTATAGACTATTATATATTGTTAGAAATCTCTAAATGTCAGCTTTCAAACCCCACTGAAAGCACATCATTTGGACCTCTGTAGCTCAAGTTATTCTCCGTTGAAGAGGACAAGGTCAACTTGGCAAGGTCGCAGGCGTTATTGTGGATAACGCCCCTTATAATGGGTGTTGCCAATGCCAGCTTCTGAGGCTCAAAATAAATGTCCACCCTATACTTTTATATATTGTTGGAAATCTCTGGATGTCTACTTTTCAACGCTTTTGAACTTGTGTCATTTGAAGCTCTGTAGCTCATGTTATACTCATTGGATAGTGAAGAGGCTAGCTGGCATTACTACAGGGTGATTCTATGCTCATCTTTGCAATTTTGTGGTGAATTTTTCCATCAGATTTAGTTTTCATCATTTAGTGCCATATATGGTTGGAAACCACTAGATTCTTACTTTGTAGTGCCACTAGAATCACTCATTTGAAGCTTTGTAGCTCAAGTTATCCTTGTTGGAGTATGAAGAGATCAAGGTTCCAAATCCTCTTTGAATTCTCTTTGAGTTGGCGTTACCTTGGATAACGCCCCTTTCGTTGGATTTACCTTGGATAACACTCCTTATCATGCTTAATGGGCCATAGGCCAAGTTTTTAAAAGTGTGGCCTAAGGTTCCACAGCGTATCCAAGCTTCAAAGCGTGTCCAAAATCTCCTCTCTTCTTCCTTTGAGCTTGTTTTGTGCTTTTTGCTTCTTTTTCAACCATTTTCTACAAAATTCATCAAATTAAAGGGATCAAAGCAATATAAGACTTAAGCACCAAAACAATCAACAATTGAGCAATATGAATTAATTTTTTATATGAAAAAGCATAGAAAAATACCCCATATTGTGCATGCATCAGAGACTTCTCCTCCCAAGTCACTATCAACCCTTATGTCATGCAAGTGGGTAAAGTTCATATCCCTTAGCTTTCTTATTCTACTTGAATATGGTTTGCTTGAAACGAATGGTCAACTTAGGGCTCTTTATGGAGTGAAGTGTAAAAGAGAGATGGTTAGTGGTTGGCGTTGTAAACCAAGGCTCATTAAGGTTGAATCTTCGAGGTTCAATTACAAGGGTTGGAGTAGTGCTCGATTGATTAGGTCTAGAAGAGTTTGGTGCCTAAATGAGAATTCTTCTTGATTCTCACCCGAGTAGAATCACAAGAATCAACTAGAAGACGAGTGTGAAAACAAGGTTTAGGACCCTAGATTACAAGATGAGAATCAATTTTGGGAGTTCTTGACTTGTGTGGAACTTCATCAGAGTTTGGTACACATGATTGGAAATTCTGGAAATCAATGGAAGTCCAAGCATTAGTGAAAGTTCAAAGATGAGTTTAAGCACGAGCCTCCTTGATTAGAGCTCTCCAAAATATCCAACTTAAGAACAATAAACAAAAGTGCTAGCTGGGAGAAATTCCACCATGGTAAAACCTTCCAACTTCACTTCTTTTTATCATTCTTGTGAATATTTCTCTTAGATGTTAGCTTGCTTGGGTAGGGTTTGATTTTAAGTTGCATATTTGCGTAGATAACAATCTTAGTAAAATTCTTGTTTTGAATTGCTTGTTTAAAGAGTTGAAATAGTTTTTAGAAGTTAGAAATTTTGTTAAATTTGGAGTTTAAATTCTCTTAGAATGTAAATAGTAAGTTAAGGAGTCTTGGATATGCCTATGTTTGAAAAAATAAAATCATTCATGTGTACGCATGCCTAGTGATGCGTACGCAAAACCCAATTTTTGCCATGTCGCGTACGCAACCCTGTCTCACATACGCGTCATAAGTGGACAGAGGGTTTTGCTCACGTCACGTGTATATGACTCGCATACGGACACCCACAATTTCCGTAGACATGCGTACGCATGGTCTTTCATGTGTATGCAAGAATTCAAAATCCACCCCCTTATACGAAACCCTAATTCACATCAACACACCCCTAACGTGCACTTTCTTTCTTCTTCCTCGTCAACCCTCCATCCCATCACCTAACCTTCTTTATTGGCCTACCATCGCCCACCCCATTACCTTAGTGCCGCCACGGTCAACCCTCTATTCTTCTTCCCCCTTTTCACATTCCCTCTCCCTCTTTCTTCTATTAAGCCTCTCTCTTCCCTCTTCTCGCCGCTGTTACTGCCACGACACCATTACCGCCGACGCCACCGACGACCAAACCAAATAACACCAACTATATCGCCCTCTTCCTTCCATTCCTCTCCTCTCTGGTCACCCCTGCCCGTGGCAATACAGAACTAGACACAACATTTTTTTCTACCATTGGGTTCACTGCCGCCATCTACCACCTTCATTGGGTAGCTGTAACTGCTTGATCACGGAAATTACTGTACCACTACAATAATTCCTTCGGCAAGTATACCGAATTATCGTCAACTAAAAACTCACAAGAGTGAGGTCGAATCCCACAGAGATTGATTAGTTGAGCAACTTTAGTCTTTAGGATATTCCAGTTGAACTAAACATTAATGGGTAATGATTGAAAAGAATTAAGATGACAGAATTATAAATGACTTGGAAATTAAACTGCTGAAGTAAAGCGCAAAAATGTAAAGTGCTAGAAACTTGAATTGCATAAGGTAAATGAAGGTAAAAAGCAAGGAATCTAAATGACTGAAGTAAAGGAGAATGGGTGATGAACAGAATTTAAACAAAGCTATAAAGAATGGGAAGATAAGAATAGCGAAAATTCATTGGAGTTAGGAGATATTGTATTCTTTGGATCAATTTCATATAACCTCTTCTTCAATCATGCAACTCATTGACCTCTTGGCAATCATGAGTGATCAAACCCCAATCCCTTGGTAATTCAATCTCCCAGATCTTGATCAATGGCCTATTCCTTGGTAATTCCCACACATCCTCATAGATCCAAGTAGTGGGTAGATCTAGCGTCACAATATCCAATCCCAAAACCCAAATCTAATCAACGTGAGAAAGGATTTCAAGCATGATTTTATGATTCCTCTTCCAAGGTTCACATAAAACCCAATTACATTCAATCTATTTTCCAAGATAATTGAATGTTAGAATGAAGAACGAAATGCTTTCTAGTAAATCAAAGAGAGATGAGGAGAGGAGGAAGTTCAATTCAATAGTGATCCATCAAGTACAATAGAGCTCCCTCCCCCAATGAGAGGGTGTTTAGCTACTCATAGCTCCAGAAAGTATAAGAGATGGAGCAAAGTATCTAAGAGTGCAAAGTGAAAGTAAAAGTGTCTAAGATGTAAAAGTTTCAGTCTCTCCCCCAAAGTGAAAAGTAAAAGTTTTTACTTAGTACCCTCTTTCAGATATTTATACTACTCCTAATTTTGAAATAAAAATTACAAAAAGGAATGAAAAATACAAAATTTCCTAACTAACTCAGATTGAGTGAAGGCGTGTGGAGTGGCGTGCCACATGAGGTGATCTAGCGTGCCACGCCTCCTTCAATGCTTCCATTCAACAACCTTGGCATGCCACGCCCAGGCATGGCCCTAGATACGCTAATGATGAGGGTTGGGCGTGCCACGCCATCGACCACGCCTTTAATGATGCTTCCCTTTCGCTCTCTGAAGAAATGAATTGGCGTGCCACGCCCATTATGCTTGATCAAACTTGCTTTTTGTGTACTAAGCCTGGCGTGCCACGCCCATGCTTGGCGTGCCACACCCTCGATGTGATCTCTGATTCTTTTCTCTAGACAGTTGGCTTGGTGTGCCACACCCATAATGTTGGACCAGGATTGCTTTCAGTTTGATGAGCCTGTCGTGCCATGCCCA
The DNA here is from genome assembly GCF_000816755.2 of Arachis ipaensis. NCBI lineage: Eukaryota > Viridiplantae > Streptophyta > Magnoliopsida > Fabales > Fabaceae > Arachis > Arachis ipaensis. Next base: position 66,339,421 of record NC_029794.2, read on the forward strand.
TGCTTGGTGTGTCACGCCCTTGATGGTGCACAAACTTCTTTCTCTGGAGAAGTAACATGGCGTGCCATGCCACCACACGCCAGTTTTGTGACTTTAGCATGTCACGCCTTCGAGCGTGCCCATGTTGTTGCACCATTCTTTATTTTCTGGAAATTATGCCTGGCATGCCACACCCATGTTTAGCGTGCCACGCCTTTTATATTGCATTGAGTACCCCTCTCTGTAAGATAAGACTGGCGTTCCATTCCCAGGGTTGGCATGCCACTCCCATAGTATTGTGTTGAGAAGCCTTTCCATAGAGTAGAACTGGCGTGCCACGCCCATAGTTTGCGTGCTACACCCATATTAAGACTTGAGCAAACTTCTTTGGATAGTAGAACTGGCGTGCCATGATAAACCCCATTTGTAGGATTTATCTTGTATTGACTTTAGGGGATTTTTTGACTTTTTACCCACATTTATCCAATGAAAAAGCATGCTTTCATGATTGTCTCCTAATTTGAGTTTAAGAGTGAAAACATGCTTTCTAGGTCTTAAAATGGCTAAATTTAATTTGCCTTGATTCCATTAGATGCCTTGATATATTTTTTAAGTGATTTCAGATTTAGGAGGCAAAGATTGGATCAAGGAAATGAAGGAAAAGCATGTAAAAATGGAGAACTGATGAAGAAATGAAGGAATCGCAAAAGCTGTCAAGCCGACCTCTTTGCACTCAATCGACCATAACTTGAGCTACAGAGGTCCAAATGATGCGGTTCTAATTGCGTTGGAAAGATAACACCCGGAGCTTCAAAATGATATAAGATTTGGCATAGTTGCATCGTGGATAGGGCTTCGCACGTGCACCGTACGTGTATGCGCCGATGGGTGAACTTGATCCACTTAATGCAACTCGTGGCCAGTGATTTTAGAAGCCTTGTGGGCCCAATCCAACTCATTTTTGATGCTATTTAAGCCAATGATTGAAGGGGAATTAACATAATTTTGATCATTATTTTAGTTTAGATTAGTTTTGGAGGGAAAGTTAGTTTTTAGAGAGAGAAGCTCTCACTTCTCTCTAGGATTAGGAATTAGGATTAGGATTAGTTCTTAGATCTAGGTTTTCATTCATGCTTCCCTCTACTTTTGCTTCTTAATTCTTTGTTGTTGCAATCATCTTCTTCTATTCTTTTGTTGTAATTTCCTTTATGTTGCTTGTATATTTTGTTGTAGATCTACTCTTGTTCCTTCTCTTTCCTTTCAATTCAAGTTGAGGTAATTCATAATAATTGTGCTCCTTTTAGTTGTTGTTGTTAATTCTTTGCAATTAGTTATTGTTAAATTTTACTCTTGTTGTTGATTTACTATGCTTTATTCTTTTGCCTTCCAAGTGTTTGTCAAAATACTTGAGAAGATGTTAGAGTAGATTTTAATGCTCTTGGCTTGGGGAGGTAACCTAGGAACTCTTGAGTTACTAATGTCTAAGTGATTGACGATTGGGAGCCATTAACTCTAGATCTCACTAATTTAATTGGTGGAGAACTAGGACTTATGGACTTGGATTGACATAGCTTATTTGGCTTTCCTTTATTAGTTAGAGGATGACTTAATGGGGTTGATCCTTGCCAATTCTCAAGTTGTGGTTAGTGATAGGGATAGAGATCCTTGACCACCAAACCTTGCCAAGACCTTTTGTTATTTGAATTTCATTTCCATTTACTTTTCATGTTTCTTATCCAAAATCCCAAAATATACAACTCATAACCAATAACAAGAACACTTGTTTGCAATTCCTAGGGAGAACGACCTGAGGTTCAATACTTTGGTTTATAAATTTAGGGGTTTGTTACTTGTGACAACCAAATTTTTGTATTAAAGAATTATTGTTGGTTTAGAAGCTATACTTTATAACGAGACTTCAATTGTGAATTCTAGACCATACAAAAATCCAATCGTCATGCCACACCTAGGGTTGGCGTGCCATGCCCATAGTATAATGTTGAGCAACCTTCTCTGGAGACTAAGCCTGGCGTGTCACGCCCATGCACGCCAGCATACATGCCCGCAGTAAGACTTGGCGTGGCACGCCTTCGAGCACGGCCATGTTGAGGTTTCTTTGGTGTGCCACGCCCATTGACATACTAGCCTCGCTTGCTCAAAAAGGCACGCCCATACACACGCCTGGTCTTCTTTGCTTGCTTTCTTCTTCTTTTGCTACTTCTCCTGAAATTCATATAAGAACTAATTTCAAAGTAATGTTCAACTAACTCATGATATAGCTATTAATAATGCATTGAATCAGTGAGAATTTATCAATTATATGGTCCTTTATGATGAGAAAGGACGTACATGATGCAAGTTATCACAACAGCAAACTTAATTTTTGCTTGTCCTCAAGCAAATCAGAGTTATATGTGAATTGTTTCACACTTTTGAGACTTGACCTTCAAGATGATGCAATTAAGAATCAGAGATAAAGAATAAGTATATAATCATGCATGAACTTTGTTATTTGCTTTCATATCAAACTGAAACCCTTAGACCTTTGAGGATCTTCTTTAAGTGCCTGCTTTTAGAGCCCCCTTTATGGATTATCACCTTGAAATAGTGATGGTATTCTTTTCTTTTTGTTGTTCTTATTTTCTTTAATTGACCACAACTCTAAATGTTTTGTCTCAAGATGATCTTTTAAGGTAAGCTTTCAATTAGCACTCCCAAACCAATTGGTTTTAGGGTACTAGGTGTTGAGACACCGCTAAGAATTTACTTGCTCAGGTCTCTTTTCTTGACACAGCTTCACCATAAACATCTACTAGGGTTTTGACTCTTTGAGTCTTTTGTTTCTTTGTTTTTCTTCTAGTAATTGATGCTCAGAGCCTTGGATCATCCTCCCTACTTCTTAGTTCTATTAATATTCGAGGGTCATCCTTAGCATCTACTTTCATGTCCTCTATATCTAATTATTCCATTCTGAATTACTCACTTCCCAAACTTCATTTTTTGGTTTTATACTTACTCCTCATCTCTTTTCTTAATCAAATTCACTTGGGCCATAGTTTCTTTCTTTTCTTTTGTGAACAATTCATCATTAACTTCTCTTAATAATAAGCTAAATTCATTGATATTGAAAAGATAACATGCAACATTTTCTTTCTCAAATTAAAATGACTTGCAACCTAAGGACTCATACCAAGACTCTTAATTCAGAAAGCAAACAGATATATTAAAGGAGACTACTAGATAGACTATAATCATACTAAATGCTTCTTAATGGGACTTAACCACCTTTGTTTCATCATAATTTTGTTCTTGATTAGTGCATTCCTTTTCCCTTGGATGAAGCATCCTTAGAGGTATTACCATTAGTCTTCTTGCTTGAAGCTCCTCCTTGTCCTTGAGTCTCCCTTGGTTTCCAAAAGCCAAGTCTCCTCATGAATGTTCTTTCACCCTCTTTGTGTTTTGCCAAGATCTCCTCTTGTCGGGCACTCAATGTTTCCATTCCCTGTTCGAATGTTGGAGCATTTGGGTTCAAGGCTGCCACTGCAGAGCACAAGTAGTTCAGGTTGGCTTGTGTGTTGATGTCATATTGCCTCCTTGGAGTATTTCTTGCCTCACAGAGTGACCTAAATTCTGCTAGGTTCCTTTTTTGTACTATTTGCTACTCCAAAATCTTGTTGAGGCTTCCTTACATCTCCCCCCAGTTGAACTGCTCTTGCTACTCCATGACTTGATTGATATTCCCTTGCATTTGATTGATACTTCCTTGCATCTCCTTCCAATGCTTTTGCTATTCCATGAGTTGGTTTATGTCTTCTTGCATTTGGTTGATGTTTCCTAGCATTTGCTCTCAATTGAAACTTTCTTGAATTGGTGCTTGGACTCTTGGCTCTTCTTAGTGTGGTTGCTCTTGTGGGACTTGTATATTGGCCCTGTGTTCTCTTGCTCTTTGTAGTGGATTGGGGTCTACTATCTTCTCCATCTTCTTGGCAATAATTGGACGATCTATCTCCAACAATGTTTCATCTTCATTGGTCTCTACACCAGCCTCATTGCACAAGCGTTGAATGATGCTAGGGAAGGCCAATCTTGTACTATCCTTAGAGCTTGTGATCACCCATTGAATGTTACTGGAAATTAGTTCTCCCACATTTACGTTCTCACTCCTCATGATGCTGTAAATGAGCACAACTCTCTCTATGGTTACTTCTGAGGTATTAGAGGTAGGATTGGGTGACCTCCTCACAAAATCTAGCCAGCCTCTTACTTGTGGACACAAGTCTCTCCTTCTCAATTGATCAGGTCTTCCATCCTTGTCCTTAATCCATTTAGTGTTTATGATGCAAATTTTATTTATGATGTCTTCAAAGCCAGGATCAACCTGCTTTACCCTTTCTTCAAAGTTGCGAGTGGCTCTTGTACGCTTCACTCCTAGAGTTCTCTCCAAGTTTGCAGGGCTATACTCAATGGCTTTCCCTCTCACAAAACTTTGATAGGTGAGTGGTTGGCCCAATGGTTGAGCAGCATTGGCATAGAACTCCCTTACTAGGCTCACTACCACTCTCTTTGGTGGATTACAAAGAGTTGTCCATCCTCTGCTATTGATTTCAACGTTGATCTCTCTATGCTCATCCCTTTCTAACTGAAAACCCACCTCCAGAATGATTTGCCTCTCACTCACCCACCTAACGAATTGGTTCTGATGAAAGAGTGAGAGAAATTTGTGCTCATTGTAGTTTGATACACTAGAAGTTGCTGGCTCCTTCGTCTTCCTTTTCTTTAAGATTGAAGCTTTTGAGGCTTTGGGTGGTTGACGAACGGATTTTTGTCGGTAAAGAATTTCACAAATAAGTTCTCGTTGCTAGTATAGTTTCTAAACCAACAGAGAATCTTTTCGTACAAAAGTTTTGGATGTCACTTAAGCAAACCCAATAAAAATATAAACCGAAGTATTTAAACCTCGGGTCATCTCTCAAGGAATTGCAGGGAGGTGTAGTTATTATTGGTTATGGGATTGTATCTTTTTGGGGTTTTGAAAGGTTGAACAAGGAATATAAATGATAAGAAAATAAATTAATAATTGAGAAGACTCTTGGCAAGGTGTCAAAATTAGAAGTCATATCCTAGTTATCCTTATCAATTGTGATGAGAATTATTCATTGCTCCCACTTAGTTAACCTCTAACTATGAAGGAAAGTCAAGTGGATGAATCAATTTGATTCCTCAAGTCCTAGTCAACTCCTTTGGAAAGACTAGCTTAGAGGGATCCAAATCAACCAGCAAATTTCAATTATCAATCAACTAAGGAGTTTGATAACTCAAGAGTCTCTAAATAATCAACCAAAGCCAAAAGGGAAAAAATCTAACTTGAATTGAAAGCATCAATAACATAAATAGAAGAAAGCAATCATAAATCCAAAATACCTCAAATTGCATTAAGATAGAAAATCAAATCTAACATGAGAATTCATAAAATAAATTGGCAACATAGAATAATCAACAAAGGAAATAAATAAACTAGAAAGCTAGAACAAATAAGAGTAGAAGAGAAATTAAATTAAAGGAACATTGAACCTGGAATTGAGAAGAAATAAACTTAAACTAAGACAAATCCTAAAACCTAGAGAGAGGAGAGAGCCTCTCTCTCTAGAAACTACATTTAAACCTAAAATTGTGAATAATGAGGAGTCGTCCATGATTCCCCCACTTTGCAGCATCTATTTTGTGTTCTCGGGCTTGGAATTAGGCCGAAAAGGAGCCTAGAAATTGCTCCCATCACTTTCTGCAACTTTCTGCACGTGGAGCATGTCACGTGTACGCGTAGGTCACGCGTACGTGTCGCTTGTGTTCTGTGCTAGGCACGCGTGCGCGTCACCCATGCGTGCGCGTCGTTGCCAACTTCTCAAAACTTCATTTTTCGCATTCCTTCCACTTTTGCATGTTTCCTTTCCACCCTCTAAGCCATTCCTGCCCTATAAAGCCTGAAAGTACTTAAGACACAGATCACAAAATCGGATGGTAATAAAGGATAATCAAAATTGACAATTTTAAGGCCTAGGAAACATGTTTTCAACTATATCACAGAATTAGGAAGGAATTGTAAAATCATGCAATTTATATGAATAAGTGAGCAAAGAATTGATAAAAACCACTCAAATCAGCACAAGATAAACCATAAAATAGTGGTTTATCAATCTCCCCACACTTAAACATTAGCATGTCCTCATGCTAAGCTCAAGAAAAACTGTAAAAGAGTGAAGGTAGAATGGTGGAACTCATGCAATATAACCTATCTAGATGCACGCTACCTACATGAATCATGCAATTCTAATTACTGTATATATATGTGGTTAAATTGAGTCAAATTTTCAAGGGATCATATATGCACAACCAAGGACTAAATCAAAACACATTCACAATTGAGTTTAGTCAATCAAAAGAGTTCACAAACTTGCAAGACAAGCAATTATCAAACATGGACATATGGAGATGAGTCATTGAACCCTCACTGGATTTGTATGTGCACTCTGATCACTTAGTGTTTGGGGTTAATCACTCTACTCTTCTCTAGTCATGCTTTCTAAGACTTTTTTCTTCATCTAACCAATCAACAAATATTTAATGTACAAATGCAAACATCTTGAGGTCTTTTCAAGGTTGTAATGAGGTTAAGGCAAGGGTGAGGATATATGTATGGCCAAGTGAGCTATAAATTGAATCCTTGATTAACCTAAGCTTTCACCTAACATACACATATTCTATGTACTTCTAAAATCATGCTTAGCTACCCATAATTTCTACTTTTGCATTACATACTTATGTACCAAATTATCTTAAATCTTTTCACATATGCATTGATCCTTTATTAAACATAACACTGGGGTAATATTGTCCCTTTGTTTATTTATTTAATTATAGGAATTTTTTTTATATATGAATATAACATATCAATGCACATGGTATTTTAATTATTTTGGTCTCACATGAGTAGGTACCCAAATTTCCAATATCTTGTCAATGAGATACTGTACACTTTCATCAACCCAAGTTCTCATAGTTTCCCACACTTAATTGGCACACAATCTCTAACTTAAGCTAACCAAAGATTCAATTTGGGGTAATTAATTTATTTTTCTGCTTAAGGCTAGTGATGTGGTAAGATACAGAATAAATAGGGATCAAAAGGCTCAAAGTGGCAAACAAGGGTAATTGAAGTGGTAGGCTATTTGGATAAGTGAGCTAATAACAATTAGTGGCCTCAATCATATGCAAGCATGTAAATACACTAAACAGTGGATATATAGAATGGAACAAAATATAGATTACACTCATAGAGAAGAAAACACACAAGAATAAAATATTATGGTTAAATAATGTAACCATGTTATTAAGCTAAAAAACTCACAGGTTGTGTGTTCTTAGCTCAAAACCATATTCTAGTCATGTGTATCTTGCAAGTAAAAATAAAAAGTTTTAACTCAAATCAATGTAAATCTTTAAATGCCTTTCCTAAAAATAAATATATTCCTTGAAAATGTCATCAATTGACCAACATATATATATATATATATATATATATATATATATATATATATATATATATATATATATATATACTAAATGGATTGTTGTGATTATGAAAAACTTAAAAATTTCTAGTTTACTCCCTATTTTCAATTAAACCAAATTCTCATATGCTAAAAAGGGTAAACCAAGCTCAATAATCCATATTTTTCTATATCACAACTAATAGACTAAAGGTGCAATTCGAGCTAAATATCTAAGATATATACAGCCCAAAGTGCCAAATGTAACAAAGTAGAAATAAACAGAAGTACAGTAAAAGAAAATGTGCAAGTACTGAAAGGAAAATAAAATAAAATAAAATAAAATAAAGCAAAAATACAAAATAAAGCAAAAATAGGATAAAAGGTCTAAAATAGTTCACCAAGAATAGAATCCGCCAGAGATGGGGACCTCCCCACACTTATATCAAAGCATCGTCCTTGATGCTCTAGTCAAGCCAGGTGTGAAGGATCGTCGCCTCTGGAAGGGTGTGCTGCTGCTGGCTCTATGGGCTTTGGCTGTGTAGGGGCCTAAGGCTCTACTGGCTGCTCAAGCTGAGACTTCTCGTGCTGGGGATCCTAGTGCTGAAGCTGATGGTGCTGATCCTCTGCCTGTGCATCCTCATCCTGCTCATCCGCCTCCTCCTTAGAAGGCTCCGATGGTGTGTCAGGCTCGGAGGGGATGTCAGTATGTCTCGACCTGATCATCAGCTTTAGATGCTCATAGCGTTGCTTACTGCGATGCTTAGACCGCTTATAACGCCGCTGGTTGCGGCGCTCCATCTGATCCAGGCGCTCAAGGAGTCGGTGCACTAGATGGCAGATGGGCTGGGCAGCGGGTGGAGGTGCTGTGGACGCGGGAGGTGCAGCGGGCACTGAGGGTGCGGCGGAGGATGTGGCCGCATCAGTAGAGGCAGTAAGAGAAGGTGGTTTGTGGCCTAAAGCTTCGAACCGCTTTCCATGTGGAATAATCTTTTTGCATTCGGCAACCGGAGGCTTCTCATCCTCAAGTTCCCAAGGCACCTCAGCTCGGCGGGCCATCTGGGTAATCAGATAGGGAAAAGGTAGGGTGCCTCTGACAAGGACTCTAGCCATGTATTTCCTGATGAACGGTGGAAGGTATAGTTCCTTGCCTTCCATAACGCACCAGATGACAATGATCATAGCAGCCGACACCTCTGACTCGTGAGTGCTCGGCATAACATAGTTATTCCGGATTTGTTGCCATAGCCGAGCCTTATCATTAAGATAGATAATCTTGATGCCCTTTGGAGTTACCGTCGACTTACCAATAGCCCAGGGAACAGCAAGATCAATGGCTATGGTGCGCCTCACAGCATCCCAATCAAAGCTCATAAACCTAAGGGACTCCTCAGCCTTCTAATAACCATCTGGCTCGTCTGATTTAGTCTGGAAATGGAGGATATCTGCTATGGCCTCCTCTGTGACCAGGATCTATTTTCCTCTCAGCTGTACTGCATCCAGGGTTGTTTTGTAGTAGTTGCAGTAGAATTCACGGACCCAAGATGCGTTCACCTCTGTCAGATTCCTCTCTAGAAAGAACCAACCTCTCTGTTTGATTTGCTCTACAGTGTACTTCTGTAATTTAGTTGGTATTCTAAGGGTCTTTTCTAAATATAGGTGCCTGTTTTCCGCAAAGACCATAAATTTTAGTTCACAGTAGAGGTTTGCAAATTTAACTGAGTCAAAAGCAGGCACTAGTTGATCTTCCTTTTCCTGTGGAGTGAAGTTCATCTCACGCCATGACTCATCTCCTAGAATATCTGACAGAGTGACAGATGACTGTCTTCTTTTCCTCTTACCCGTGTTGGCTTTAGCCTTGCCTTTTCCTTTTGGATCAGACATCCTGAAAATTAGAAATTTCAGGATACAATGTATCAAACTAAAGTAGAGAAATAGAAAGGCAAATAGTATGCAAGCAATATAAGCAGTAGATGGGCAAAAGAGGAATAAAAGCCAAAGCATGAAGTGAGTCAGAAGGATATAGAATTTTGGATTGAATGCAAGGTAGGATTCAAAGAAATCAAGCAGAAATCACAATCTAATAATCTATTAAATGAAATTCAGAATGCCTATTTGTCAAGAAACAACAATAAACATGCCTTAAAAGGGTTGAAATGAGTTAGTGTAAAACTAAGAGAGAAGTTAGGAAGTCAATGAAGTCAAGAGTTAGAAAGGTAAGTTAAAATTAGTGGCATGGTGCTGTAGTTCCTAGCGAACAGAAGTTCACAAAATTGAAGAACAAGCAACTCACATTCTAGCAAAGAAAGCAGATTATTGATGATAAATCAGGTAGTAAAGAGAGCACAAAGGGAAATAATATCATCAACAAAGCAATTCAATTAAGAAGGGAACCAATTGGAATGGGAATGCGAGCCCAGCATCTCATGAAATGGCTTTGGTGTAAACCAAGTAAATCGGAATTTCAAAAGCACGAAAGTCAATTCATGAGTGGAAGTGAAGTAAGACAGTTTTCAGGAAAATTTGGCAGCATTCCGGCAGTAAAAGGAACGTTCCCGGAAAATCAAACAGCAGAATCAACAAGCCAAGTCAAGCTCATATGAAGTTCAATATTTGGCAATTAGCAGGAAGAACAGGACAATTCATATGGCTCAGGCATCCTGAAGCAAAACAAAGCAGCTGGCGAGTCCTAAACCTAATCAAGCAGTTTGGATTTCCTAAGAATTCATTACAAGTAAAAACACTATAACCATGTGGAAATTCATAGGGATTAAGCGAATGGACCAATAAAATAACAAAAATCAGTGATTTCATAACCAATTGAGTGCAGGCAGCATGCTTTCTTTAAGAAGGAACAAAGTAAAGGCTGAGACATGGCACTAATGTAGCAAAAACAAGCAGTGCAAGAAAGAGCAGCAATCAGCATGTTATATGAACTCAGAGCAACAATTTCAATCAACAGTAAAAAATCTAACTTATATGAATTGACGTCATTAAGTAAAACAGTATCAAACAGCAATGAAACAGCAAGCCAACAACACCAATAGCAAAGCAATTGTGAAAATCAGATAATTCAAATAGCAGGAACGGAGCACTTATCAGACCTAAATCTTCTAACCACAACCTAGCTACCTAACCACCTAGAATCCACTAAGAATCATGCATTTCTAACTATCCTAAATTGAACCAAATTGAAAGAAGCAAACTAACTTAATGGAACAGAAAAGGAATTGGAATGCAGGGATGGAGGAAGCGAAACCTGGGAGGCGCAGCACAGAATTAGGACAGGAAATGGAGGAGGTTGCTACTCAAGGACAGCGGCACACGGCGGCGTACGTCGGCAAAGGGCTGTTCGCGACGGTCCCGCTGGAGGCAGGGGGGTTGGTGAAAGGATAGGGGAGAGCGAGAAGAGAGGAGAAGAAGGGAGGGAGAGTATTTGGCAGCGTCGGTGGTAGTTCGGGGTTGTCAGCGGTGGCTGCGGTGGGAGGGTGATGGTGGTGAGTGATGGTGAAGGTTGCAATGGAAGAGAGGGAGAGAAAAAGACGTTGGAGGGAAGAGAGGGAAAAAGGGCACGCGAGGGGGTTAGGGTTTTCGTGTCAGGAGGGTTAATGAAATCAAATCCACGCGTACGCGTGGATCACGCCTGGGCGAGGACGGGAGAAAAATGCATCGATGCATACGTGTCAAAGACGCAAACGCGTGAATGAGGGTAAATGAAGATGATGCATACGCGTGAGGCACGCGTACGCATCGATCAAAATTGTGCTAAATGCGTGGCTCCAGCGTCGTTTTGGCGCAACTCTCTGTTCAAATTGAGGGGGCTAGATTTTTCATGCGACGAGTGCGCATCGCGCACGCCCACGCGTGGTGGGCTAAATATTGAAAGTGACGCGTACGCGTCAGGGACGCGTACGCGTGGCTCTAATTGTTCCTCTAGCACACCAGCCGCACAATTCAATCATAACTTTTTGTTCGTTGGTTGGAAGCGCCGAATTGATATCGACGCCACGCGTGGCCGACGCGCACACGTGGGTTGGCTCTCTCTTTTTTTAAATGCAGAATGCAGAATGCAGATGATTATGCAGAAATTATGAATGAAATTGAGGAAAAACAAAATAGAATAAAACTAGGAATGAAGAGGAACGATCATACCATGGTGGGTTGTTTCCCACCTAGCACTTTTAGTTAAAGTCCTTAAGTTGGACATTTGGTGAGCTCCTTGTCATGGTGGCTTGTGCTTGAACTCGTCTTGAAACTTCCACCAATGCTTGGACTTCCAGTAAGCTCTATCAATACCAGGTAAATTCCTCAAGCTTTGAGCTCCCAAAATTGATCCTCATATATTCCCGGATCCCAAATCTTGATTCTACACCCATCTTCGAGTTGATCATCATGATTCCATCCGGGTGGTAAGCAATTCGAATTCTCACTAAGGCATCCAAACAGCTTCCTAGACCCATTCATTCGAGCTCTACACCAACCCTTGCATTTAGATTTTGAGCTCCCAACTACAACGAACTTAGGATTGTGTTGCCAACCACTAACCATCTCCCACTTACTCTTAAAGCCACAAAGAACTCTAAGCTGACCATCTGTCTCAAGTAAACCATATTCAAGTGGAAAAGTAAAGGTCAAGGATAAGAATTTTACCCACTTAAATGTTGTATTGGATGGTAATGGCTTTGGTGGAGAGGTCTCCAACAGCTTTGGCAAGGTGATTTCAAGCTCCATTCCCTTGTGCCCTCCCGTGGCAACTTCCACCTCATTACGAGCTTCTTCAGTTTCAACCTCTTCCTCTTAGTAGCTTTCTTCCAATTCAAACTCTTCTTCATGGCTTACTAGGGGAATGGGGGGTTGTGCTTCTTCTTCTTTAATCTCCATCTGTTGATTAACCTCTTCAAAGTCTTCAACCATGATATGCCTTGGAGGTTGTAAAACCTCCTCAACATCAACATCAAACACCTTGGAAGGAGGCTCTATGACTGGACTTTTCCATGGAGGTTCCGCATCTCCTAAGTCTTCAACCACTTCCTCTTCTGTGATAATTTTGGCTTTTTCCACTTGCTCTAATACAAAATCGGACTCCTTATTGATGTCTTCCTTCACTAATTCTTCAACCACTTCTTCATTTTCAAGGGTCTCTGCTACCTCCACCTTTAGGGCTCCTTTAGCTTCTTATGAAGTATGAATTCACTAAGACGATCCCTTCTCTCTTGTTCCATGTCAATAGCATAATTGGGATCATCTTGCTCCTGGATTGATAGACATGGGTATTCTTTCACGAAGGATGGTTGTGCACTAAAGCCTGAGGGTTGAATATTAGAGGTAGAGGGTTGGTTCCTATGGGATATAAGATATTGGAGTTTAGAGGTGAGACTAATGAGATTAGAGATAAATATGTTGTTATCCAACAGAGGTTGGGGTTCATTTGTTGGGAGAAAGCGCTCATGATAGAAAGGTGGTTCATCTTGATAAGGATATGGACATGGTGTATATTGAGGTGGTGGTTCTTGGGGGTAATTGTGTTGGAATGGGGGTGGGTCTATGTATGGTTCATACGGTTCATATGGTGGTTGGTTGGATGGATAAGGGTTAAGATCATGTGAGGATGTTTGGTAGTAGGGGGCTTGTGAGTGTGGTCGTTCAAAGCTATATTAAGGAGGGGGTTCATAAGCATATGGTGGGGCTTGTTGGTAACTACAAGGGGGTCCACCATATTCATCATCTTGGTACGCACCCTGGAATGGCTGTTGACCATAGTAATTTGGTGGAGGTTGGTTGTCACGAAAAGGTCCACCATAACTATTGTCATGGTATGCATCATATAATGGTTGTTGGTTATAGCGCATTGGAGGGGGTTGTTGCCAAGAGGATTGATCAAATCCTTGTGGCTCCTCCCATCTTTGATTGTTCCAACCTTGATGCATGTTCTCATTATAGCGCCCATTCCCTGCAACATAATTGGAACCAAACTCATAGCGAAAGGGGTGAGAATTCATAGTAGCTAATAAAAATTAAAAACAAAAACAAACAAACAAGCAAAAAGTAAATATTTACAATAACCAATAATAAGGCACACGTTTACAATTCCCCGGCAATGGCGCCATTTTGACGAACAGATTTTTGTCGGTAAAGAATTTCACAAATAAGTTCTCATTGCTAGTATAGTTTCTAAACCAACAGAGAATCCTTTCATACAAAAGTTTTGGATGTCACTTAAGCAAACCCAATAAAAATATAAACTGAAGTATTTAAACCTCGGGTCGTCTCTCAAGGAATTGCAGGGAGGTGTAGTTATTATTGGTTATGGGATTGTATCTTTTTGTGGTTTTGAAAGGTTGAACAAGGAATATAAATGATAAGAAAATAAATTAATAATTGAGAAGAATCTTGGCAAGGTGTGAGAATTAGAAGTCCTATCCTAGTTATCCTTATCAATTGTGATGAGAATTATTCATTGCTCCCACTTAGTTAACCTCTAACTATGAAGGAAAGTCAAGTGGATGAATCAATTTGATTCCTCAACTCCTAGTCAACTCCTATGGAAAGACTAGCTTAGAGGGATCCAAATCAACCAGAAAATTCCAATTATCAATCAACTAAGGAGTTTGATAAATCAAGAGTCTCTAAATAATCAACCAAAGCTAAAAGAGAAAAAATCTAACTTGAATTGAAAGCATCAATAACATAAATAGAAGAAAGCAATCATAAATTCGAAATACCTCAAATTGCATTAAGATAGAAAATCAAATCTAACATGAGAATTCATAAAATAAATTGGCAACATAGAATAATCAACAAAGGAAATAAATAAACTAGAAAGCTAGAACAAATAAGAGTAGAAGAGAAATTAAATTAAAGGAACATTGAACCTGGAATTGAGAAGAAATAAACCTAAACTAAGAGAAATCCTAAAACCTAGAGAGAGGAGAGAACCTCTCTCTCTAGAAACTATATCTAAACCTAAAATTATGAATAATTGAATTCCCCATGGATTCCCCCATTAAGTCATGCGTACGTGTCGCTTGTCTTCTGCGCTAGGCACGCGTACGCGTCGTGCACGCGTGCGCATCGCTGCCAGCTTCTCAAAACATCATTTTTGCACGTTCCTTCCACTTTTTCTTGTTTCCTTTCCATTCTCTAAGCCATTCCTGCCCTATACAGCCTGAAAATACTCAACACACAGATCACGACATTGAATGGTAATAAATGATAACTAAAATTGACAGTTTAAAGGCCTAGGAAACATGTTTTCAACTATATCACAGAATTAGGAAGGAATTGTAAAACCATGCAAATTATATGAATAAGTGAGCAAAGAATTGATAAAAACCACTCAAATAAGCACAAGATACACCATAAAATAGTGGTTTATCAGTTGTGCCATTGGTGGGTGTTGTTTTTGTGATGGTGAAAAGAGAGAAGAAGAAAGAAGAGCAAAATTATTTTTGCTCACCAACACCAAACTTGGAGCTTGCTTGTCCCAAGCAAGAAGAAAAGAAAGCACGAAAGTAAAGAGGGAGAAGTTTGAGATTGTAGAGAGAAGGGAGAGGTGTGGAGTGTGTTGAAAAGGGGAGGGCGAGTGCATTTTATAGAGGGGGGAGAGTAGATAAGAATCTGAAAGGGGCTTAATTGAATGTGTAGTTGGGAATTCCCAAGAGTGGATTTGAATTGGAGTTTGGCGCCCAACATGAAATGAGGCGCCCCCTTGAAAAGTGCTCAGCCTTTTTCCCTTCAGAGTGTGAGTTCTAATGTGTACTTGCATTTCCCTTGACTTGATGTGAGATAAGATTTATCAATGCCTTGTGGGGCCCACTTACTTCCTGAAATTACAAACGTTTACATTAGTGATTGGGGACTTGGTGCACTTCTTTCTTTCCAATTAATTGGTATGTAGTTTGTGTGTCTCTTGGATACCAAACTTAGTTTCATTGCCTCTTGTAACTGGTGCTAATGATTAAACTTTATTGCATACATCATAATTGAAGGGTATTTGATTTTTCCACCATTCTACCTCCACTCTATCTGTATGAAATTAAGTTCTTGCTTTATTCATTTCACCATGATGTTAGATGCATTGAAACTCTAATTCAACTGGATTCACCCTTTTCTATAATTACACATTCAAGGGTCTGCTCTTCATGTTGGTGGCCACACCAAACTTAATTTTCAACCTACTCATAGGATAATCTAATGTTGCATGGTAGGTTTGAGAATTAAGTGGAGTAGTGGCTACACCAAACTTACTTCTTTGGCAAGTCATTTAACTCATTGAAGAATCACACATTATGAAGCATTCACAGTTTTATTAAGAACTATCCAAGCTAAAAGCTTAAGCAACTAACACTAAAATCTATAAACTAAGGACTATCCACAGCTAAGAACTTAAGCAATTAAGACAAAAGTCTAGAAAGCTGTAAAAGAAAAGGATGTGGATGTTGGGGTGCCTCCCAACTAGCGTTTCTTTAACGTTATTAGCTTGACATTTCTTTCTCCTCAGCTGAGGTTGTAGTTCACCCTGTATTCCTCCAATAATTCTCCTAGGTAATGCTTGAGTCGTTGACCATTGACAGTGAAGGTTCTTTGTGCTTTCTCATCCATGATTTCTACATGACCATAGGGTGAGATTTTCGTAATTGTGAATGGCCCTGACCATCTTGAATTTAATTTTCCTGGAAAGAAATTGAGTCTAGAGTTGTAGAGGAGGACTCTTTGTCCATCAGCAAAATTCCTTGGTGCTAGCATATGATCATGCAACTTCTTGGTCAACTCCTAGAAAATCTTTGCACTCTCATAGGCTTGAGTCCTAAATTCCTCCAGCTCATTCAGCTGTAGCATGCTTCTTCTCCCAGCAGCATGATTATCAAAATTTAATACTTGAAGAGCGCAGAATGCTCTATGCTCCAGCTCCACAGGTAGATGACAAGCTTTTTCATATACCAATTGTTATAGAGACACACCAATTGGTGTTTTAAAGTTGTCCTGTAAGCCCATAAAGCATCATCTAATTTCTTTGACCAATCTTTTCTTGAAGCCCTAACAGTCTTCTCAAGAATCCTCTTGAGCTCCCTATTTGATATTTCAGCTTGTCCATTAGTTTTTGGATGGTAAGGTGTAGCCACCTTATGCTTGACTCCACACCTGAAGAGGAGGTTCTCGAGTGGTTTATTGCAAAAGTGACTCCTTCTATCACTTATGACAGCTCTTGGTACCCCAAACCTGCTGAATATATTCTTCTTCAAAGAGTTGATCACTACCTTATTAACATTGGTTGAGGTTGCAATGGCTTTTACCTATTTGGAAACATAGTCCACAGCTACTAGTATGTAGCTATTTGAGTATGAGGATGGGAATGGTCCCTTAAAGTCAATTTTCCAAACATCAAATAGTTCCAATTTCATGATGTACTTTTGTGGCATTTCATTCTTCTTGGATAAACTCCTAGCTCTCTGACACTCATTGCAATTCTTCACCAACTCTCTTGCATCTTGGAAGATGGTAAGCCAGAAAAATCCACATTGTAGCACCTTGGCAGCAGTTCTCTCTCCTCCAAAATGTCCCCTGTAGGCAGATCCATGACATTGTTAAAGGACCTCTTGTCCTTCTTCATGTGAGATGCACCTTCTTAGTATGCCATCACTGCATCTTTTGAAGAGGTAAGGCGTGTCCCATACAAAGTATTTGGCATCATTAATGAGCTTCCTTCTCAAGTGCTTGTTGATCTTAGGGGGTAACTCTCCAATAGCTTTGAAATTAGCCATGTCTACAAACCATGGTGCCTCCTTGATCATCATTAATTGCTCATCCATTAAGCATTCATTAACATAGGCATTGTAGGCTTCATTCTCCTCACATGGGATTCTTGAAAGGTGGTCTGCTACCTTGTTTTCTACTCCACTTTTGTCTTTGATTTCAATGTTGAACTCCTAGAGTTATAGGATCCATCTGATTGATGACATGTCATCATGTCATATTTTTCTATGCTTTTTTATACAAAAAATTGATTATTAGTGCTTAAATATTGAATGCTTTTGTGCTTAAATGGTATATTTCTTTAATCTTTTGATTTTATAAACTTTGTAGGAAATAATAGAAGAAGAAGAAATAAAAGCACTAAAAGAAGAATCATACTCCCAAGGTGGCAAAAGAGTTGGAAACAGACTCAAGGAGGAGCAAAGAGGATTTGCAACCATGACCTCTTCACACTCCAACAAGAATAACTCGAGCTACAAAACTCCAAATGAGGTGATTCAAGTGGCATTGGAAAGTAGGAATCTAGAGATTTCCAAGAATATATGGCACTACATGGTGGACACTAAATCTGAGGGAAAAAACTTATCCCGAAAGTGCAAAGATGAACATAGTATCAACCTGCAGTAAGGCCAGCTGACCTCTTCACCTTCCAAGGAAAATAACTTGAGCTGTAGAGCTTTGAATGATGCGCTCTCAAACGAATTGGAAAGTAGACATCCAGAGCTTTCCAACGATATATAATAGTATGGGGTAAACATTAAGTTTGGGCCTCAGAAGCTGGCGCTAACTTTGGCCTCCAAATAGCGCTCACTAAGTTAACTTGGCGCTCACTAAGAGAGCACTAAGGAAGAAAACCAGCGACCCCTGACAGCACAACCATGCCTTCTTCAAAGGATCATAACTTGAGCTACAGATGTCCAATTGATGCACTTCTAGTTGCGTTGGAAAGCTGACATTTAGAGCTTTCCAAAGATATATAATAATATATATTTGGCATGAAATTAAAGCATAAGTGATAGGAATCTTTAAGGCCCAAAAACACATATAGAGTAGCGCTCACTTCCAAAGTGAGCGCCACGTTCACTAAGTGAGCATTTTCGTGATTTTCAGCTTGGAGAGGCAAGCTTGGGCCTTCCGTACACATTGGCTAGCGCTCCTTAAGCCAACTTAGCACTCATTAGGAGAGCGCTGGTGGAGGAAATGAGCGCACCAAAGGGTCAGCGCTTAGCAAGGGAACGTAGCGCTCACTAAGAGAGCGCTAGGAAGAAAAAAATGCGCACCAAAGGAGAAAGGAACATAGCGCTCACTTTGATGACTGAGCACTCCCCTGGGACCAAGCATCACTCTGATCCACTTCTTCAGGGCCATACCAAACACCCAAGACCCATTTCATTGAAGCCCCAAAGCAAGCAAAGCCCATTGACATGACACAAAGGCACAAGAAAAAGTTAGATTAGGAATTTCATTTAAATTGTAATTTGTTTTCAATTTCAATTTTATTTTTTTCATTTTGTAAAGCCTATATAAAGGCATTAGTTTCATTCCATTAGGGAGATCGGTTAGGCTGCAATAGTAGTAGGCAGCAGTAGGAGTAGGAGTAGGATAGAATAGAAAGCTCTCTTCATACACTTTAATTCTTCTACACTTTTACATTTCAGTATTATTGAATTCAGTTTATGAAATTTCAATCATCTGCTACAATTTCCTTTTCTGCAATTTTATAATTCTGTTCATGATTCAGCTTGATTTAATTTTCCTGCAATTTAAATTTTCTGTTACTTGTTCTCAAGATCTCTTCGATTGCTTGCTTTATTGCTTTCTTTAAATTCCCTGCACCCAATTCCCTTTACATTTGCTGCACTTTACATTTCTTGCTCTTTAAGTTTCAGTCAATTTACTTCCTGCACTTTATAATTCCTGCAATTTACTTTCTATTGCTTCAATTTTATCCAATTCAACACTGTTAGCTTAACTAGACTGATTACTCACTAAAGTTGCTTGATCCATCAATCCCTATGGGATCGACCTCACTCTTGTGAGTTATTACTACTTGATGCGACCTGATACACTTACCAGTGAGTTTGTGTGAAAATCTAATTTTCACTCATCAAGATTTTGGCGCCGTTACCGGGGATTGATATAAATTGACAATGATTAAGTGGGTGAGATGTCTAGATTAAGCATTCTCTTTGTTTTTCTTCTTTCAATTTTTTGTTCTAAGCTGATAGCAAGGTGTTTGAGTTTTTGCCTCACTAAGAAATTCTCATCTCTGATATAAGTCATTTTAGTTTTCATTGGTATTGTGATGCCAAGGCATTTTGGCCAGTTTCACTGACCTTTTCTGTACTGTTTTTAGGGTAGTTTCATGCATTTCCTTAGAAAATAAGCTAGTTTTGAGTAGATATTCACTTACATCATGATTCAAGCATACATTGTGCACTTTACATGATTTCATGAGGATTTTGCATGAATTTAATGACAAATTGGATGTTGTATTTCCCATGACTTGGACTAGAACTTTGATGCACTCTATTGCTTGATTTCAGGACAAAGAAAGCAAGGAAGAACCACATTAGCAGCCACGTTAATCTAATTAACGTAACTCCTAACATGGAATGGGAGTAACTTGCAAAGTTAATGAGAAAAGTAATCGCCAATAAAGCTATCGAAGCCATCATTGCCCACGTTAAGAGTCACGTTAACTAAGTTAACGTGAACTCTAACGTGGAGGAAAGGAAATGGAGCCAACGTTAGTGACACTTACCTTTGTCACTAACGTTGGACCAAGCTCATAAGTGGCCACGTTAAGAGCCACGTTAACTTAGTTAACGTGGCCTCTAACTTTAAGAAGTAAAGGGGAAGCCAACGTTAGTGACATTCAACTTTGTCATTAACGTTGGCCAAGTCACAATAAGCCACGTTATGGAAGCTAACGTGAAGAAAGTAGGTGATCGACAACGTTAGTGACACCAAACATTGTCACTAACGTTGGGATTAACCCACACAAGCCCCAATAAGCCACATTAACTCCCACGTTAACCTAGTTAACGTGGAAGCTAACGTGAAGAAGGAAGGTGATCGCCAACGTTAGTGACTCCTAACATTGTCACTAACGTTGGAAGGAACCCACACAAGCCACAATGAGCCACGTTAACTCCCACGTTAACTTAGTTAACGTGGAAGCTAACGTGAGGAGGAGAGATGATGAGCCAACGTTAGTGACATTCACCTTTGTCACTAACGTTGGAGATGGCTAGCACAGCCACGTTAAAGGCCACGTTAACCTAGTTAACGTGGACTCTAACGTGGGAGCTAGGGGCACATTGGAATGTTAGTGACAAAGGTAAGTGTCACTAACGTTCTCGAAGGTTGGCAGGCCTACGCTAAGGAGCCACGTTAACTAAGTTAACGTGGACTCTAACGTAGGGAAGGAGGAGACTTTTCAACGTTATTGGGAAAGGTAAGTCCCAATAACATGTGAGAAGGACAAAGAGGCAACGTTAGTAACAACGTTTGTGCCACTAACGTTGGAGTTAACGTGGCTCTTACTTTGGTGAGGAACGTTAGTGAAAAAGGTGATTGTCACGAACGTTCTCGAACGCACATTTCCGCTTAAATGTTAACACCACTAACGTCCTGAGCTAAAGTCTCTGCCCATGTCACACTTTCTCTCTGCAAGTAAAACTAAGCCCAATGAAGAAGATAACTGCTTCAAACTCAAAATCCAAAGGCCCATACCCAAGACTTGAAGAGCCAACTAGAAGATCAGAAGAGTATTATATATAGGAGTAGCTTTGAATTTAAAGGAGAGTTGGAAATTATAGGGAGCCTCTTGGCATAGAATTACTCTCTGTATTTTACTTTCTCTGCACTTCTAGTTTCATCATGTATTCTCCATCTTTGTTTTCATTTTCCAGAGCTATGAACAACTAAACCCTTTTCATTGGGTTAGGGAGCTCTGTTGTAATTTGATGGATCAATACTAGTTTTCATTATTCTTCTTCTATCTTTTCTCTTGATTTTACTTGAAAGCTTTCGATCTTCATCCAATTGCGTAGTTATCTTGGAAAAGAAGCTATTCAAACTTGGATCGCTTCTGAACCTTGAAAGAGGAATGAAGAGATCATGCTAGAAATGCTTTCTCATGCTGGACCAAATTGGATTTGGATGGATATGTGACTATAATCCTCTCAACACTT
>NC_029794.2:66361043-66372748 GCF_000816755.2 Arachis ipaensis
GCATTCAAGTAATATAACTAAAAACTCATGGAATTTGCATCAAAATCATACTGTTTGGATGGTTCATTGCTTTGTTATTCATTTAACCATTCTTGGTAACTTTAAGCTCAAGAAAATGCATAAAACAACTAAAACTAACAGAAAAATGCTAGTGAAACTAGCCTAAGATGCCTTGGCATCATTGATCCGGAGAATGCAACATCTCCTGAGCCCAATGAACTCCCCATTTCTGATCTTACCCATTCTCTTTAATTTCTGTCATTTACTTTTATGAGCAATTACCCCATTCCCATTTAAGATTCTACAATTTACTTTCTGTCATCTACATTCAGCTCTTTATTTCTAACATTTACTTTTTTGTTATTTACTTTCCCGCCATTTAATTTTCTGCAATTCTCAACCCAAATTCTGATTCGCTCAACTAGAACATTCCTCTAATTAAAGTTGCTTGATCAATCAATCCCTGTGGGATTCGACCTCACTCTGTTGTGAGTTTTTACTTGACGACAAATTCGGTACACTTGCCGAAGGAAATTTGTTATGAGACAAGTTTTCCGTGCATCAAGTTTATGGCGCCGTTGCCGGGGATTGATTGTGCATCAACAATGATTAAATTGGAAGATAACTAGATTGAGCATTTTTGTTTTGTTTGATTTAGTTTTTTGTTTGAGTAATTTACTTTTAGTTTTAGTTAATTTCTTCCCTTCCCCCTACTTTTTCGTTTTTAGTTATTTACCATTCATTTCACTAACCCACTAACTGTTTGATATATTGCATCACTCACACTAACAGTCATTCTGACAGAAATACTTTCTGCATCTATTTTCCTTGCTTGTATTTGTTGGTTATATGACAGGGAGAAGAAGCGGGGCTTCAACTTCCTTTGATTCTGAACCTGAGAGAACCTTCTTTAGATTAAGGAGGGAAGCAAGAGGAAAAAGAGTAGTTGGTGCTGAGGAAGAGGAGGAATACTTTGAACTAAACATGGAAGAAAACATGGAAAACCATCATGAAGAAGAGGCTCACAACCATGGCGGAGGAGGTCGAGCAAATCATGCTGGGGAGGATAGAAGAGTTTTAGGCTCTTACATCAATCCAAACCCCGGAAACTGTGGAAGTAGCATTCAGAAGCCAACCATCCATGCCAACAATTTTGAACTAAAACCACAGCTCATCACCCTTGTTCAGAACAACTGTTCGTTCGGAGGAAGTGTCCAAGAAGACCCCAATCAACATCTAACCACCTTCCTGAGAATATGCGACACAGTGAAGTCTAATGGTATTCATCCTGACGCCTATAGACTGCTCTTATTTCCATTCTCACTCAAGGATAAGGCAGCCAAGTGGCTGGAGTCTTTCCCAAAGGAGAGCTTGACAACTTGCTAAACAATGTAGAGGCTCTGCTGGCCCAAAACAAGTTCATTACCCAGCAGCTGGCTAACCTCACCAAGAAGATAGAGAGGAACCAAGTAGCAGCAATCACTACTTCATCAACAACCCAAGAAGGAGTGAATGAAGAAGCAGAGGGTAGTCAGGAGCAAGCCAACTACATTGGGAATTCACTTAGGCAAAACCATGATCCATACTCTAAGACCTATAACCACTTTGGGTGGGGAAATCAACAAGACCAAGGCCTAGATCAAAGACGTTCAAATCCCAATAACAATGCAGCCCACCAACATTTCACATCTAGACCATATCAGCACCCACATAACCAACCCTCTCAAAACCTTTACCAAGGCCAAAATAACCCACCTCATCCTCCCACCTCTAATCCCAATCTATCATCATTTGATGACAGACTCTCAAGGATTGAGAATCTACTTGAAGGCATAGGCAAAGAGATTCAAGACAGTAAAGCGTTCTGAGAAGAAGTGATGTCTAATATGCAGAACCAGGATGCTGCCATCAAGAAACTTGAGATACAAATTGGCTACTTATTCAAGCAAATCCCCAGCCACAACCTTCGCAGTAATACTAACTCAACCAAAAGGGAGGAGTGTCAGGCTATCACCCTTCGGAGTGGGAAGGAACTGAAGGCAATTCCCCAGAAACCACAAGAAGAGGACTCAAATAAAGAGGAAGAAGAGCAGGACGAAGCTCGAGTTCCCACTTTGAGTTCACAAAAAGGGGAAGGAGTGCTGAAGCCAGACGTCCCAAGAGTCCCATACCCTCAGCAATTAAAGAAGAAGGGAGATGACAATCAGTTTTCGAGATTTTTGGAAATCTTCAAGAAACTGCAAATCAACATACCCTTTGATGAAGCAATAGAACAAATGCCACTCTACGCCAAGTTCTTGAAGGAGCTCATGACTAAGAAGAGAAGCTGGAAGAACAACGAGACGGTGATACTAACCGAAGAATGTAGTACTATCATTCAGCATAAACTGCCCCAGAAATTGAAGGATCCTGGGAGTTTTCAGATCCCTTGTATTATAGGAGAAATCACAGTGGAGAAAGCTCTTTGTGACTTAGGAGCCAGCATCAATTTGACGTCAGTAGCTATGATGAGGAAGATGAAGATAGAGGAGGCTAAACCAACAAAAATGGCCTTACAGTTGGCAGACAGATCGTTCAAGTTCCCTCATGGCGTAGTAGAGGATTTGCTAGTGAAAGTGGGAGACTTCATATTCCCGGCAGACTTCGTAGTGCTGGACATGCAGGAGGAAGCCAAGACCTCCATTATCCTGGGAAGGCCGTTCTTGGCGACTGCTGGAGCTGTCATTGATGTTCAAAAAGGGGATCTCACCCTGAGATTACACAATGAAAAGATGACAATCAATGTGTTCAAGGCCATGAGTTACCCACAAGAACAACTAGGGGAATGTATGAGGTTAGACTCACTTGAAGAGGAAGTACAGGAGAGTTTTGAAGAAGAAGAGTCTGAAGAGCCCGAAAGAATAATAGAGGAAGAGGGTACATCAAGTGAAGAGGTTGCAACAACAGAAATTGGCATACTAGGTGCACCAAAGGAAGAAAACGAAAAGTCAGAAGCACCTAAACTTGAACTCAAAGCACTGCCACCCACTCTCAAATATGCATACTTAGGAGAAAATGAAAATTACCCAGTGATCATAAGCTCATGCCTCAGCAAAGATCAAGAGGATGAACTTATCAAAGTACTGCGATAGCACAAGGATACCATTGGTTGGACACTTGCTGACCTGAAGGGGATAAGTTCGGCCATATGCATGCACAAGATACTGCTGGAAGATGATGCCAAACCATCCATTCAATCCCAAAGGAGGTTGAACCCAATCATGAAGGAAGTGGTACAGAAGGAAGTTATGAAGTTATGACAAGGGGGGGTAATCTACCCAATCTCAGACAGCCCCTGGGTTAGCCCCGTGCATGTCGTCCCAAAAAAGGGAGGAATTATCGTGGTTCCCAATGAGAAGAACGAACTAATTCCTACAAGGACAGTCACAGGATGGCAGATGTGCATAGACTACAGGAAGCTCAATGAGGCTACACGAAAAGATCATTTCCCCCTTCCATTCATGGATCAGATGTTGGACCAAGAGACCAATCTGGTCTTGAACTGGGAGAAATGTCATGGTGACAGGAGGAATAGTCCTTGGTCACAAAGTTTCTAACCAAGGCATTGAGGTTGACAGAGCTAAAGTAGAACTTATTGAAAAACTGCCTCCACCCAGTGATGTCAGGGCAATTAGGAGCTTTTTGGGGCATGCTGGTTTTTACAGAAGGTTTATTAAAGATTTTTCAAAGATAGCCAAGCCCTTAAGCAATCTCCTTGTATCTGATACACCATTTATCTTTGATGAAACATGCATGTTAGCCTTTGAAAATTTGAAAATGAGGTTGTCCTCTGCTCCTATCATTTCCCCACCTGATTGGAATTTACCTTTTGAATTGATGTGTGATGCATCCGATTTTGCAGTTGGGGCAGTGTTAGGACAGAGGAAAGGCAACTTAGTCCATGTGATATACTATGCTAGCAAAGTCGTTAATGATACTCAAAGAAATTATACCACTACTGAAAAGGAGTTACTAGCAATATTTTTTGTATTTGACAAGTTTAGATCATACCTCATTGGTGCTAAAGTGATTGTTTTTACAGATCACACAGCACTTAAATATTTGTTTGCCAAGCAAGAATCAAAACCAAGACTAATAAGATGGATCTTATTGCTATAGGAATTCAACATTGAAATCAGAGACAAGAACGGAGTGGAGAACAAGGTAGCAGATCACCTATCCAGGATTCCTCATGATAAAGGTGGAGCACATGATACAAGTGTGAACGAGCTCTTCCCTGATGAGCAGCTGATGACAGTTCACAAAGCACCATGGTTCGCAGATGATGAGCGGATAATTTATACGCTTTTTGGCATTGTTTTTAGTATGTTTTTAGTAGGATCTAGTTACCTTTAGGGATGTTTTCATTAGTTTTTATGTTAAATTCACATTTCTAGACTTTACTATGAGTTTGTGTGTTTTTCTGGGATTTCAGGTATTTTCTGGCTGAAATTGAGGGACTTGAGCAAAAATCAGATTCAGAGGTTGAAGAAGGACTGCTGATGCTGTTGGATTCTGACCTCCCTGCACTCAAAGTGGAATTTCTGGAGCTACAGAACTCAAAATGGCGCGCTTCTAATTGCGTTAGAAATTAGACATCTAGGGCTTTCCAGCAATATATAATAGTCCATACTTTGGCCGAGTTTAGATGACGCAAAAGGGCGTTGAACGCCAGTTCTATGCTACAATCTGGAGTTAAACGCCAGAAACACGTCACGACCTGGCGTTCAACTCCAGAAAGAGCCTCTGCACGTGTAACATTCAAGCTCAGCCCAAGAAGTGGGCCCCGGAAGTGGATTTATGCATCAATTACTTACTTCTGTAAACCCTAGTAACTAGTTTAGTATAAATAGGACTTTTTACTATTGTATTAGACATCCTGGATTGTATTTTCGATCCTGTGATCATGTTTTGGGGGTTGGCCTCTCGGCCATGCCTGAACCTTCATCACTTATGTATTTTCAATGGTAGAGTTTCTACACTCCATAGATTAAGGTGTGGAGCTCTGTTGTTCCTCATGAATTAATGCAAAGTACTACTATTTTTCTATTCAATTCAACTTATTCCGCTTCTAAGATATTCATTCGCACTTCAATATGAATGTAATGAACGTGACAATCATCATCACTCCCCACGAACGCGTGCCTGACAACCACTTCCGTTCCACCTTAGATTGAATGAGTATCTCTTGGATCTCTTAATCAGAGTCTTCGTGGTATAAGCTAGATTGATGGCGACATTCATGAGAGTCCGGAAAGTCTAAACCTTGGCTGTGGTATTCCGAGTAGGACTCTGGGATTGAATGACTGTGACGAACTTCAAATTCGCGAGTGCTGGGCGTAGTGACTGACGCAAAAAGAGGGTGAATCCTATTCCAATATGATCGAGAACCTCATATGATTAGCCGTGCTGTGACAGAGTATTTGAACCTTTTTCACAAGAGGATGGGATGCAGCCATTGACCACGGTGATGCCTCCAGATGATTAGCCATACAGTGATAGGGCATCGGACCATTTTCACAGAGAGGATGAAAAGTAGCCATTGACAACGGTGATGTCCTTACATAAAGCCAGCCATGGAAAGGAGTAGGACTGATTGGATGAAAATAGAAGGAAAGCAGAAGTTCAGAGGAACGAAAGCATCTCTATACGCTTATCTGAAATTCTCACCAATGAATTACATAAGTGTTTCTATCTTTATTTTCTGTCTATCTATTATTTATTTTCGAAAACTGCATAACTATTTGATATCCGCCTGACTGATATTTACAAGGTGACCATAGCTTGCTTGATACCAACAATCTCCGTGGGATCGATCCTTACTCACGTAAGGTTTTATTACTTGGACGACCCAGTGCACTTGCTGGTTAGTTATGCGAAGTTGTGAAGTTATGTTTGGACCATGGTTCTGTGCATCCGTTTTTGGTGCCATTGCCCGGGAGAGAACGAGCAAATAATTTTACAACCTAATCTGAGTAACAATTTTGCATACCAAGTTTTTGGCGCCGTTGCCGGGGATTGTTCGAGTTTGGACAACTGACGGTTCATCATGTTGTTCAGATTGCGTAACTTTCTTCTTATTTTATTTTCAAAAAGTTTTCAAAAAAAAATTTTTCAAAAATCTTTCAAAAAAATTTTCCCTTTATTTTCGAAAAAAAAATAATTAAAAATCCTTTTCAAAAATTTTTATTATGTTCTTCAGAATTTTTAAGAATGAATTCTAGTGTTTCATGAAGCATGTTGAAGCCTGACTGGCTATAAAGCCATGTCTAAATTCATTTGGACTGGGGCTTCCAACCCAACATTATCAAGAGCAAGCTAGCTGTTGCTAATCCACCTACTGCTGTTCCTGATCCACTTGATTTACATGCTAAAGTTTGACTGGCTATTAAGTCATGTCTAACCCTCAGATTGGAGCTTTAGACTAAGAGTGCAAGATTCCTGGAATTCATATTAAAAATTTTGGAATCCTTATTTTTCTTTTTCACAAATAATTTTCGAAAAATCCAAAAAAATTAGAAAATCATAAAAATAAAAAATATTTTGTGTTTCTGTTTGAGTCTTGAGTCAATTTCAAGTTTGGTGTCAATTGCATTTTTTCTAAAAATTCTTTGCATTTTTCGAAAATTCATGCATTCATAGTGTTCTTCATGATCTTCAAGTTGTTCTTGGCCAGTCTTCTTGTTTGATCTTCATATTTTCTTGTTTTGTGTCTTTTCTTATTTTTCATATGCATTCTTGCATTCATGGTGTTTATACATGAAAAATTTCTAAGTTTGGTGTCTTGCATGTTTTTTTTGCATCAAAAATTTTTCAAAGTGTTCTTGGTGTTCATCTTGACATTCATAGCATTCTTGCATGCATTCATTGTTTTGATCCATAACTTTCATGCATGGCATCATTTTCATGTTTTTCTCTCTCATCATTAAAAATTCAAAAATAAAAAAAAATATCTTCTCCTTTTTCTTCTCATAAATTTCAAAAATTTGGATTGACTTTTTAAAAAATTGTTAAAATCTAGTTGTTTTTATGAGTCAAATCAAATTTTCAATTTAAAAATCCTATTTTTTTCAAAAATCTTTTTCAAAAATCAAATCTTTTTCATTTTTCTTATTTATTTTCGAAAATTATAAAAATATTTTTCAAAAATCTTTTTTTTAATTTTATCTCATAATTTTTGAAAATATCTTCAACAATTAATGTTTTGATTCAAAAAATTTCAAGTTTGTTACTTACTTGTTAAGAAAGATTCAAACTTTAAGTTCTAGAATCATATCTTGTGATTTCTTGTGAATCAAGTCATTAATTGTGATTTTAAAAATCAAATCTTTTTCAAAACCAATTTCAATCATATCTTTTCAAAAATATCTTTTTCAAAATCATATCTTTTTAAATCATACCTTTTTCAAAAATTTGATTTTAAAATATCTTTTCTAACTTCTTATCTTCTTATCTTTTCAAAATTGATTTTCAAAATTTGTTTCAACTAACTAACTAACTTTTTGTTTGTTTCTTATTTTTTTCAAAACTACCTAACTAACTCTATCTTTCTAATTTTCGAAAATAACCCCCCTTTTTTTCAAAAATTCTTTTTAAATTGTTTTCAATTTTTAATTTTAATTTGATTTTATTCTTAATTTTCGAAAATCACTAACCCTTTTTCAAAAATAAATTTAGAAAATCCTTCTCTCTCATCTCCTTCTGTTTATTTATTCATCTACTAACATCTCTCCCTCACTCACCAAAAATCCGAACCCTCTCTCTCTCTGAGTTCAGATTTTCTCTTCTTCTTTTCTTCTACTCACATAAGGGAACCTCTATACTTGGGCAAAAAGGATCCCTATTATTATTATTTTTCTGTTCCCTCCTTTTTCATATGAGCAGGAGCAAGGACAAGAACATTCTTGTTGAAGCAGATCCAGAACCTGAAAGGACTCTGAAGAGGAAACTAAGAGAAGCTAAATTACAACAATCCAGCAAGCACCTTTCAGAAATTTTCGAACAGGAAGAGGAGATGGCAGCGAAAATAATAATAATGCAAGGAGGATGCTTGGTGACTTTACTGCACCTAATTCCAATTTACATGGAAGAAGCATCTCCATCCTTACCATTGGAGCAAACAATTTTGAGCTTAAACCTCAACTAGTTTCTCTGATGCAGCAGAACTGCAAGTTCCATGGACTTCCATCTGAAGATCCTTTCTTAGCCAAGTTCTTTCCTCCTCAAAAGCTGAGTAAGCTTAGAGTGGATGTTCAAACCATCAGACAGAAAGAAGGTGAATCCCTCTATGAAGCTTGGGAGAGATACAAGGAACTGACCAAAAAGTGTCCTTCTGACATGCTTTCAGAATGGACCATCCTAGATATATTCTATGATGGTCTGTCTGAATTGGCTAAGATGTCATTGGATACTTCTGCAGGTGGATCCATTCACCTAAAGAAAACTCCTGCAGAAGCTCAAGAACTCATTGACATGGTTGCTAACAACCGGTTTATGTATACTTCTGAGAGGAATCCTGTGAGTAATGGGACGCCTCAGAAGAAGGGAGTTTTTGAAATTGATACTCTCAATGCCATATTGGCTCAGAATAAAATATTGACTCAGCAGGTCAATATGATTTCTCATAGTCTCAATGGAATGCAAGCTGCACCCAACAGTACTCAAGAGGCACCTCCTGAAGAAGAGGCTTATGATCCTGAGAACCCTACAATAGCAGAGGTAAATTACTTAGGTGAACCTTATGGAAACACCTATAACTCATCATGGAGAAATCATCCAAATTTCTCATGGAAGGATCAACAAAAGCCTCAACAAGGTTTTAATAATGGTGGAAGAAATAGGTTTAACAATAGTAAACCTTTTCCATCCCCTACTCAGCAATAGACAGAGAATTCTGAACAAAATACTTCTAATTTAGCAAACTTAGTCTCTGATTTGTCTAAGGCTACTGTAAGTTTCATGAATGAAACAAGGTCCTCCATTAGAAATTTGGAGGCACAAGTGGGCCAGCTGAGTAAGAAGATCACTGAAACCCCTCCAAGTACTCTCCCAAGCAATACAGAAGAGAATCCAAAGATAGAGTGCAAGGCCATTGATATAACCATCATGGCCGAATCCAAAGAGGAAGGGGAGGACATGAATCCCAAGGAAAAAGACCTCCTGGGACGTCCAGTGATCAATAAGGAGTTTCCCTCTAAGGAACCAAAGGACTTTGAGGCTCATCTAGAGGCCATAGAGATTTCATTGAACCTCCTTATGCCATTCATGAGCTCTGATGAGTATTCCTCTTCTGAAGAGAATGAGGATGTTACTGAAGAGCAAGTTGCCAAGTTCCTTGGTGCAATCATGAAGCTGAATGCCAATTTATTTGGTAAAGAGACTTGGGGAGATGAACCTCCCCTGTTCACCAATGAACTAAATGCATTGGATCAATTGAGACTGCCTCAGAAGAAACAGGATCCTGGAAAGTTCCTAATACCTTGTACCATAGGTACCATGACCTTTGAGAAGGCTCTATATGACCTGGGGTCAGGAATAAACCTCATGCCACTCTCTGTAATGGATAAACTGGGAATCTTTGAGGTACAAGCTGCTAGAATCTCATTAGAGATGGCAGACAATTCTAGAAAATAGGCTTATGGACAAGTAGAGGACATATTAGTAAAGGTTGAAGGCCTTTACATCCCTGCTGATTTCATAATCCTAGATACTGGAAAGGATGAGGATGAATCCATCATCCTTGGAAGACCCTTCCTAGCCACAGCAAGAGCTGTGATTGATGTTAACAGAGGTGAACTAGTCCTTCAATTGAATGAGGACTCCCTTGAGTTTAAAACTCAAGGACATCCTTCTGTAAACATGGAAAAGAGGCACAGTAATCTTCTCTTAAAACAGAGTCATACAGAGCCCCCACAGTCAAACTCTAAGTTTGGTGTTGGGAGGCCACAACTAAACTCTAAGTTTGGTGTTGAGGAGTCTCAACAATGCTTTGAACATCTGTGAGGCTCCATGAGAGCCCACTGTCAAGCTATTGACATTAAAGAAGCTCTTGTTGGGAGGCAACCGAATTTTTATTTACCTAATTTTAATTTATTTTTATTGTTATTTCATGTTTTATTAGGTTCATGATCATGTGAAGTCACAAAATAAATAGAAAAATTGAAAACAGAATCAAAAATAGCAGAAGGAAAATCACACCCTGGAGGAGGATCTTACTGGCGTTTAAACGCCAGTAAGGAGCATCTGTCTGGCGTTCAACGCCAGAACAGAGCATGTTTCTGGCGTTGAACGCCAGAAACAAGCAGCATCCTGGCGTCCAGACGCCAGAAATGCACAGTGAAGAAAAGCTGGCGCTGAATGCCAGAAACAAGCACAGAACTAGCATTCAACGCCAGAAACATGCTGCATCTGGGCGTTGAACGCCCAGAACAAGCATCAGTTCGGCGTTTAAACGCCAGAATTGCATGCAAAGGCATTTTACATGCCTAATTGGGGCAGGGATGCAAATCCTTGACACCTCAGGATTTGTGGACCCCACCAGGAGAGCTCAAGGACATCATTGGTTCCTCAAGGAGAAAACACCACCATCACTAAGGTGGACTCATTCCTTGTTCTTAAACTTTCTGTTTTTCATTTTCTTATGTTAAATGTTTATCTATGTTTGTGTCTTTATTACATGATCATTAGTGTCTAAGTGTCTATGCCTTAAAGTAGTGAATATGAATCCATCACCTCTCTTAAATAAAAAAATTGTTTTAATTCAAAAGAACAAGAAGTACATGAGTTTCGAATTTATCCTTGAACTTAGTTTAATTATATTGATGTGGTGACAGTACTTTTTGTTTTCTGAATGAATGCCTGAACAGTGCATATGTCTTTTGAAGTTGTTGTTCATGAACGTTAAATATGTTGGCTCTTGAAAGAATGATGACAAGTAGACATGTTATTTGATAATCTGAAAAATCATAAAAATGATTCTTGAAGCAAGAAAAAGTAGCAAAGAACAAAGCTTGCAGAAAAAAAAATTTAGCGAAAAAAAAAGAGAGCAAAAGCAAGCAGAAAAAGCCAAAAGCTCTTAAAACCAAGAGGCAAGAGCAAAAAGCCAGTAACCCTTAAAACCAAAAGGCAAGGGTAATAAAAAGGATCCCAAGGCTTTGAGCATCAGTGGATAGGAGGGCCTAAAGGAATAAAACAAATTGAAACTTTGGGGACCATTTTGGAGCAAAAAAAAGGCGAGGGACGAAAAAAATTTTCAGCCCCTACGTTAGGGACCAAAATCATACTTAACCCGTGGCATTTATCTATCCGGTGGTAATACTGGAAAACAAAGTGCTTAGGGCCACGGCCAAGACTCATAAAGTAGCTGTGTTCAAGAATCAACATACTGAACTAGGAGAATCACTAACACTATCTGAACTCTGAGTTCCTATAGATGCCAATCATTCTGAACCTCAATGGATAAAGTGAGATGCCAAAACTATTCAAGAGGCAAAAAGCTACAAGTCCCGCTCATCTAATTGGAGCTATGTTTCATTGATAGTTTGGAATTTATAGTATATTCTCTTCTTTTTATCCTATTTGATTTTCAGTTGCTTGGGGACAAGCAACAATTTAAGTTTGGTGTTGTGATGAACGGATAATTTATACGCTTTTTGGCATTATTTTTA
>NC_029794.2:66373959-66416828 GCF_000816755.2 Arachis ipaensis
TGTTTCATTGATAGTTTGGAATTTATAGTATATTCTCTTTTTATCCTATTTGATTTTCAGTTGCTTGGGGACAAGCAACAATTTAAGTTTGGTGTTGTGATGAACGGATAATTTATACGCTTTTTGGCATTATTTTTAGTATGTTTTTAGTACGATCTAGTTACTTTTAGGGATGTTTTCATTAGTTTTTATGTTAAATTCACATTTCTGGACTTTACTATGAGTTTATGTGTTTTTTTGTGATTTCAGGTATTTTCTGGCTGAAATTGAGGGACTTGAGCAAAAATCAGATTCAGAGGTTGAAGAAGGACTGCTGATGCTGTTGGATTCTGACCTCCCTGCACTCAAAGTAGATTTTCTGGAGCTACAGAACTCAAAATGGCACGCTTCCAATTGCGTTGGAACGTAGACATCCAGGGCTTTCCAGCCATATATAATAGTCTATACTTTAGCCGAGTTTAGACGATGCAAAAGGGCGTTGAACGCCAGTTCTACGCTGCAATCTGGAGTTAAACGCCAGAAACACGTCACGAACCAGAGTTGAACGCCAGAAACATGTTACAACCTAGCGTTCAACTCCAGAAAGAGCCTCTGCACGTGTAACATTCAAGCTCAGCCCAAGCACACACCAAGTGGGCCCCGGAAGTGGATTTATGCATCAATTACTTACTTTTGTAAACCCTAGTAACTAGTTTAGTATAAATAGGACTTTTTACTATTATATTAGACATCCTGGATTGTATTTTTGATCCTATGATCACGTTTTGGGGGCTGGCCTCTCGGCCATGCCTGAACCTTCATCACT
Organism: Arachis ipaensis; assembly: GCF_000816755.2. NCBI lineage: Eukaryota > Viridiplantae > Streptophyta > Magnoliopsida > Fabales > Fabaceae > Arachis > Arachis ipaensis. The sequence continues at coordinate 66,374,765 of NC_029794.2, forward strand.
TATGTATTTTCAACGGTAGAGTTTCTACACTCCATAGATTAAGGTGTAGAGCTCTGCTGTTCCTCATGAATTAATGCAAAGTACTACTGTTTTTCTATTCAATTCAACTTATTCCGCTTCTAAGATATTCATTTGCACTTCAATATGAATGTAATGAACGTGACAATCATCATCATTCCCCCACGAACGCGTGCCTGACAAACACTTCCGTTCCACCTTAGATTGAATGAGTATCTCTTGGATCTCTTAATCAGAATATTCGTGGTATATGCTAGATTGATGGTGGCATTCATGAGAGTCCGGAAAGTCTAAACCTTGTCTGTGGTATTCCGAGTAGGACTCTAGGATTGAATGACTGTGACGAACTTCAAACTCGCGAGTGCTGGGCGTAGTGACAGACGCAAAAGGAGGGTGAATCCTATTCCAGTATGATCGAGAACGTCAGATGATTAGCCGTGCTGTGACAGAGCATTTGGACCTTTTTCACAAGAGGATGGGATGCAGCCATTGACCACGGTGATGCCTCCAGATGATTAGCCATGCAGTGACAGCGCATCGGACCATTTTCACAGAGAGGATAAAAAGTAGCCATTGACAACGGTGATGTCCATACATAAAGCCAGCCATGGAAAGGAGTAGGACTGATTGGATGAAAACAGCAGGAAAGCAGAAGTTCAGAGGAACGACAGCATCTCTATACGCTTATCTGAAATTCTCACCAATGAATTACATAAGTGTTTCTATCTTTATTTTCTGTCTATCTATTTTTTATTTTCGAAAACTCCATAACTATTTGATATCCGCCTGACTGAGATTTACAAGGTGACCATAGCTTGCTTCATACCAACAATCTCCGTGGGATCGACCCTTACTCACGTAAGTTTTTATTACTTGGACGATCCAGTGCACTTGCTGGTTAGTTATGCGAAGTTGTGAAGTTATGTTTGGACGATGGTTCTGTGCATCCGTTTTTGGTGCCATTGCCAGGGAGAGAATGAGCAAATAATTTTACAACCTAATCTGAGTAACAATTTCGCATACCAACAGACATTGCCAACTTCAAGGCAACTGGGGCCTTACCTCTAGAGATCAATAAACATAAAAAAAAGAAGCTCATGAATGATGCAAAATACTTTGTCTGGGATGAGCCATATCTCTTCAAGAAGTGTTCAGATGGAATCCTTAGCAGATGTGTTTCGGAAGAAAAAGGACGAGAGGTCCTATGGAATTGCCACGGCTCATGCTATGGAGGCCACTTTGGAAGGGACAGAACTGCAGCAAAGGTGTTACAAAGCGGATTCTTTTAGCCCACCCATTTCAAGGATGCCAAAGAACTAGTAAAGAGCTGCAATGAATGCCAAAGATCTGGAAACTTGCCCAAAAGAAATGAGCTGCCACAAAATTTCATCTTGGAACTGGAATTGTTTGATGTGTGGGGAATCGATTTCATAGGACCATTCCAAACCTCATATGCAAACAAGTATATCTTGGTAGCAGTGGATTACGTTTCCAAGTGGGTAGAGGCTATTGCAACCCCAACGAATGATAACAGGGTGGTCATGAACTTCCTCAGGAAGAATATCTTTAGCTGGTTTGGAGTCCCACGAGCACTCATCAGTGATGGAAGGAGCCATTTTTGTAACAGACCACTAGAAGCTTTTCTCCTACGATATGGGGTAAAATACAAGGTAGCCATGCCTTACCATCCCTAAACAAGTGGACAAACTGAGATATCCAATAGAGAGCTAAAGAGGATTCTGGAAAAGACTGTGGGTGCATCAAGAAAGGATTGGTTGAAGAAGCTAGATGATGCTCTTTGGGCATACAGAACAGCATTCAAAACACCACTTGGAATGTCCCCATATCAACTAGTGTATGGGAAAGCTTGTCATTTACCACTGGAGCTGGAACACAAAGCTCTCTGGGCTATCAAGATACTAAATTTTGACAGCATTGCTGCTGGTGCAAAGAGGATCTTGCAGCTGCAAGAGATGGAGGAATTCAGGTCACAAGCCTATGAAAATACTAAGATGTATAAAGAGAAGGCAAAGAGAAGACATGACCTGCATCTTACACCCAGGAGTTTCGAAAAGGGGCAGCGAGTACTCCTTTACAATTCCAAATTGAGACTGTTCCCAGAAAAACTCAAATCAAGGTGGTCCGGCCCTTTTCTTGTCACAAAAGTTTTGCCATATGGACACATCGAAATCATGGATGAAGGTTCAGAGAGAACTTTTATAGTTAGGAATCTTATGAGGAAATGGTGCTCCTTCACCCAAGGAAGTGAGGTAGCAAGGACTAGGATGATGACAAAAAAAGAGGGCAACTAGAAATCATCACCCGAAGGTTGTATTGTTACTTAATTCCATTGTACTTAGAATGTTGAAAATTGGAAGTCCGAAAGCACTTTTGATCAATAGTGACTCGTTAATTGGAACCTTTTTTAATTCTATCTTTTAAGTTTTGTGTTGAAGAGGTCCATGCTTGCTAGTCTTTATGTCACTGCATCATCACTAGGCTTACTTGTATGCTTGTTCCTTTAAATCAAATAAAAAGAGAATGAGTGTTTACAAAAGACCAGAGTGGAGCTCATACTATGGAGTAAGTTCATGAGTCTATGGTGTGATCATAAGTTAGCTAAGTTGGTTCAACCACAAGGTGGGAAGACAACTATCTGTCATGAATACTATGCTTTGAATACACCCCATGAGACTAGCTAAATAAGAAGATCCTAATAAGAAAAAGGGAAAGAACAAATAAAAGTTGAAAAATAAAAGAAAAAGAGTAAGCAATAAGGCTAGGCACCAATGTTTTTAATCTTGAAGCATGTGTCTGTGGTGTTCCTGTGTGAGGGATTTACTTGGATGAATAAGCTCTTAGGGGTGCCTTATCACTTGGTAACTTGGGTTAACTAACTCGGGATTATCAGCTGAAAGTCCACTATCAAGAGTAACCTTCACTACAGAGCATTTAGTAACCCAAAGAGGTGCTGGACACCAAGGTCTCAAGAAAAGAAAATAAATAAACTATATGCCTGTTGTGTGTATGTATGGGGGAAAGAGACTTGAGGGTGTAAGTCCGTAGGGGTGTCTTAACACCTAGCACCTTGAACCAACTGGTTCGGAAGTGTTGGCTGAAAGCTTATCTTAAAGAGTCGCCCCCTTAAAGAGCACTTAGCCTAAGAACACAAATAAGCCCTGAAATAACAATAAAAGGATCAATGAATAAAAGTCTCATGGGATGTAATCACAGTGAGTATTCTAGGACATGATAAAGGTCTGAAAGCCAGTAAAGGAATGAATCTAAGTTGCTATGCATGAAACCACCATAAAACCAGGGACATGACCTCCACAAGAATGACTCATTTCTCTTGGAATTCCATTCATAATTCTCTTGTTCCAGTACTTGCTTAGGGATAAGCAAGCTTTAAGTTTGGTGTTGTGATGCCAGGGCATTTTGGCCAGTTTCACTGACCATTTCTGTACTATTTTTAGGGTAGTTTCATGCATTTCCTTAGAAAATAAGCTAGTTTTGGGTAGATATTCACTTACATCTTGATTCAAGCATACGTTGTGCACTTTACATGATTTCATGAGGATTTTGCATGAATTTAATGACAAATTGGATGTTGTATTTCCCATGACTTGGACTAAAACTTTGATGCACTCTATTGCTTGATTTCAGGACAAAGGAAGCAAGGAAGAACCACGTTAGCACCCACGTTAATCTAATTAACGTAACTCCTAACGTGGAATGGGAGTAACTTGCAAAGTTGATGAGAAAAGTAATCGCCAATAACGCTCTCGAAGCCATCATTGCCCATGTTAAGAGTCACGTTAACTAAGTTAACGTGAACTCTAACGTGGAGGAAAGGAAATGGAGCCAACGTTAGTGACACTTACCTTTGTCACTAACGTTGGACCAAGCTCATAAGTGGCTACGTTAAGAGCCACGTTAACTTAGTTAACGTGGCCTCTAACGTTAAGAAGTAAAGGGGAAGCCAACGTTAGTGACATTCAACTTTGTCACTAACGTTGGCCAAGTCACAATAAGCCACGTTAAATTCCACGTAAACCTAGTTAACGTGGAAGCTAACATGAAGAAAGTAGGTGATCGACAATGTTAGTGACACCAAACATTGTCACTAACGTTGGGATTAACCCACACAAGCCCCAAAAAGCCATGTTAACTCCCACGTTAACCTAGTTAACGTGGAAGCTAACGTGAAGAAGGAAGGTGATCGCCAACGTTAGTGACACCTAACATTGTCACTAACGTTGGAAGGAGCCTACACAAGCCACAATGAGCCACGTTAATTCCCACGTTAACTTAGTTAACGTGGAAGCTAACGTGAGGAGGAGAGATGATGAGCCAACGTTAGTGACATTCACCTTTGTCACTAACGTTGGAGATGGCTAGCACAGCCACGTTAAAGGCCACGTTAACCTAGTTAACGTGGGAGCTAGGGGCACATTGGAACGTTAGTGACAAAGGTAAGTGTCACTAACGTTCTCGAAGGTTGGCAAGCCTACGTTAAGGAGCCACGTTAACTAAGTTAACGTGGACTCTAACGTAGGGAAGGAGGAGACTTCTCAACGTTATTAGGAAAGGTAAGTCCCAATAACGTGTGCAAAGGACAAAGAGGCAACGTTAGTAACAACATTTGTGCCACTAACGTTTGTGTCACTAACGTTCTGGAACCCACATTTCCACTTAAACGTTAACACCACTAACGTCCTTAGCTAAAGTCTCTGCCCATGTCACACTTTCTCTCTGCAAGTAAAACTAAGCCCAATGAAGAAGATAACTGCTTCAAACTCAAAATCCAAAGGCCCATACCCAAGACTTGAAGAGCCAACTAGAAGATCAGAAGAGTATTATTTATAGGAGTAGCTTTGAATTAAAAGAAGATTTGGAAATTATAGGGAGCCTCTTGGCATAGAATTACTCTCAGTATTTTACTTTCTCTGCACTTCTAGTTTCATCATGTATTCTCCATCTTTGTTTTCATTTTCCAGAGCTATGAACAACTAAACCCATTTCAATGGGTTAGGGAGCTCTGTTGTAATTTGATGGATCAATACTAGTTTTTATTATTCTTCTTCTATCTTTTCTCTTGATTTTACTTGAAAGCTTTCGATCTTCATCCAATTGGGTAGTTATCTTGGAAAAGAAGCTATCCAAACTTGGATCTCTTCTGAACCTTGAAAGAGGAATGAAGAGATCATGCTAGAAATGCTTTCTCATGCTGGACCAAATTGGGTTTGGATGGATATGTGACTATAATCCTCTCAACACTTGATTTGGGAAATGCATGTGGTATAATCAGTGACCATACTTCATCTCTTCTTATGAGCAATTGGCCAAGGAATTGGCTATTGATCAAAATTTGAGAGATTGAATTACAAGGAATTGTAATTCGATCACTTAAGATTGCCAAGGAGATCAATGAGTGCATTGATTGAGGAAGAGATGAAAATGAAATTGATCCGGAGAATGCAACATCTCCTGAGCCTAGTGAACTCCCCATTTCTGATCTTACCCATTCTCTTTAATTTCTGTCATTTACTTTTATGAGCAATTACCCCATTCCCATTTAAGATTCTGCAATTTACTTTCCGTCATCTACATTTAGCTCTTTATTTCTAGCATTTACTTTTCTGTTATTTACTTTCCCGCCATTTAATTTTCTGCAATTCTCAACCAAAATTCTGATTCGCTCAACTAGAACATTCCTCTAATTAAAGTTGCTTGATCAATCAATCCCTGTGGGATTCGACCTCACTCTGTTATGAGTTTTTACTTGACGACAAATTCGGTACACTTGCCGAAGGAAATTTGTTATGAGACAAGTTTTCCGTGCATCAATGATGTGTTTTTCAAAATTCAAATAGAGTTCAACTCATCTTGTGATCAAAAAAATTTTCTGGGATATCACCCACCATCACCAATTGGCTATTCTAATGGTGGTTGGGAATATCACCAAGAAATCACAAATTCTGAGCACTCCAATTAATAGAGATATGCTTCAGAACCAGAAGATGAGCAAGAGAATCATATGGGATATTACCCATCATCACAATATGATTCAAGTCATTATCTTAATGATGGCTGGGAATATCACCAAGAAATGATAGATGATGAAGCAATTCACATGAGATATGATCCAGAACCACAAGATGATTTATGTCATTACCCTCATGGTGTCTGGACATGTCAACAAGAGTGTGAACAATCAGTTGAAATGGGACACTTCCCAGAAACACAATATGATCTAAATTGTGATGAGTCTAACAACTACTCATATTGTGGCTGGGAAAGTCAAAATCAAAGAGATCTTAGTGATCCATACTGTGTTCATCAAGAGACATCTTCACTAGAGTATACTTTCAAAAAATTTATGCAAGATTATCCCCCAATACAACAAGATGATCCATACTGTGATGAATTCCACAACTCTTCAAGTTGTGATTGGGAAGATCAAAATCAGAGAGCACTCAATGTGTCATACTCCATTAATCAAGAGCAATCATCACTTGAGCAAACCTTCAATTTATTCATACCAAAATTGTCCAAGCTCACCTCCTAGTTTCTCATATGAAATCCTTCATCACTTGATGATGCCTTAACAGAAAGTTTCCTCCATGATCCATACCAACCACAAAATTTATTCCACAATTCACAAAATTCATTCTATGCCCCTCAAAATATCACCACAACATATCCATGCCCATAAAATTTCTCTCAACCTTCATCCCTTGAGCTAGCATTTGAACAATACCTACAAACATCCATAGACTCTTGGAAAGAACAAGAAACCCTCTACAATAAGATGGATGGATATTTGGAGCAAGCAAGGAGAAACAAAGAATTGCTAAGCAAGGAAGATAAGGACCACTGGGTGGATGTGAAGGAAGAAGTAGAAGAGCAAGCTGAAGAGGCTACTGTATCAATTGCTTGTATCTTTCCCAAGCTTCATAAGATGAGAATATACATAAGATGCTCCATTCTGAAAGCATGTCAGAAGGACACCTTTTGATCAATTGCTTGTATCTTTCCCAAGCTTCATAGAGGGATTCACTTTTCTTTTGTCTGAAGGTTTGGACTTTCACTCTAAGCTTACTTAACTTTTGAGGTGGAAAGAATTTGGCCAAGAAAGCATTGACCAACTTTTCCCAAGAGTTCAGGCTTTCTTTAGGTTGTGAGTCCAACCATGTCCTAGCTCTATCTCTTACAGCAAAGGGGAAAAGCATAAGTCTGTAGACCTCAGGATTAACCCCATTGGTCTTAACAGTGTCACAGATCTGGAAGAATTCAGCCAAGAACTGATGAGAATCTTCCAATGGAAGTCCATGAAACTTGCAATTCTGCTGCATTAGAGAAACTAATTGAGGCTTAAGCTCAAAGTTGTTTGCTCCAATTGCAGGAATTGAGATACTTCTTCCATAGAAGTCAGAAGTTGGTGCAGTAAAGTCACCAAGCATCTTCCTTGCGTCTCCACCATTGTTATTGGGTTCGGCTTCCATGTCTTCTTCTTTTTCGAAAATTTCTGTGAGGTCCTCTCCAGAGTGTTGTGCTTTAGCTTCTCTTAGCTTCCTCTTTAGAGTCCTTTTAGGTTCAGGATCAGCTTCAACAAGGATGTCTTTATCTCTGTTCCTGCTCATATGAAAAAAAAAAAGAACAAAAAAGAAGAGAAATCCTCTATGTCACAGTATAGAGATTCCTTTATGTGAGTAGAAGTATAGTAGAATAGAAGAATGAGGTAGAGAGAAAATAGGGAGAATCCGAACACAGGGAGAAGGAGAGGGTTCGAATTATTAGTAGAAGATAAGTGTTAGTAATTAAATAAATAAATAGAAGGAGATGAGAGAGGGAGTATTCGAATATTAATTTAAAAGAAAAGAAAAATATTTTTGCTTTTATTTTAATTAATAGTTAGAATTCAAAATTATTAAAAGAAATACAATAAAATTAGAATTTAAAACAATTAGTTAATTAAAAAGAATTTTGAAAAAGTTATTAGTGGTTTTTGAAAATTAGAGAGAGAAAAGTAGTTAGGTGGTTTTGAAAAAGATAAGAAATAGTAACTTTTAAAATCAAACAAAAAGTCAAGTAGTTAATTGAAAAAGATTTGAAAATTTTTGAAAAGACAAAAAGTTAGAAAAAGATTTTGAAAATTAAAATTTTGAAAAAGATATGATTTGAAATTTATTTTAAAAAGATTTGAAAAAGAAATTAAAAATATTTGATTTTTAAAATTAAAGTTGATGACTTGACTGACAAGAAACCAAAAGATATGATTCTAGAATTTAAAGATTGAACTTGTCTTAACAGGAAAGTAACAAACTTGAAATTTTTGAATCAAAGCATTAAATGTTAGTAAAGTTTTCAAAAATATGAAGTAAAAATAAGAAAAAGATTTTGAAAATTTATTTTGAAGAATTTTCGAAAAACATGAAAGAAAATTGAAAAAGATTTAATTTTGAAAAAGATTTGAAAAGATAGAATTTTTAAATTGAAATTTTGACTTGACTAATAAGAAACAACTAAATTTTAAAAATTTTTTGACCAAGTCAACCCAAAATTTCGAAATTTATGAGACAAAAAAGGAAAAGATATTTTTTTAATTTTTGAATTTTTAATGAGGAGAGAGAAAAACAACAAAATGACACAAAACATAAAAATTTAAGATCAAAACAAATAATGCATGCAAGAACACTTTGAATGTCAAGATGAACACCAAGAATACTTTGAAGATCATGATGAACATCAAGAACATATTTTTGAAGATTTTTAAGAAAAGAAAGGCATGCAAGACACCAAACTTAGAAATTTTTAGTGTTTAGACACTATGAACTCAAAAATGCATATGAAAAACAACAAAAAACACGAAACAAGAAAATCACAAGATTAAACAAAGAAAATCATCAAGAACAACTTGAAGCTCAACAAAGAACACATGATGAATTTTTGAAAATTTAAGAAAATTTAAAAACATGCAATTGACACCAAACTCAAAATTCGACACAAGACTCAAACAAGAAACACAAAATTTTTTGGTTTTTATGATTTTATTAAATTTTTTTTTGTGTATTTTTCGAAAAATTTTTGGAAATAGAAAATAAAGAAATTCAAAATTTTTAATAAGAATTCCAGGATTCATGCAATGTTAGTCTAAAGCTCCAGTCCAAAAAGATTTAGACATGGCCAAATGGCCAGCCAAGCATTAGCACAGAATTTCAAATAAGAATCCAAAGGCTCATGCAATGTTATTCTAAAGCTTCGGTCCAAAAGAATTAGACATGGCCAAATAGCCAGCCAAGCTTTAACATAACACATACAGGCATGTCCTTTCTACAACGGAAAGTGGAAACCTTAATCCAAAAGATTAGACATGGCTTAACAGCCAGCCAGGTTTCAACATATCCCATGAAGCTCTAGAATTCATTCTTAAAAATTTTTATGAATTTTTCGAAAACTAAATATTTTTTTTGAATGATTTTTCAAAAATAAAAATAAAAAGCTTAAACATAAAATAAAATTACCCCAATCTAAGCAACAAGATGAACCGTCAGTTGTTCAAACTCGAACAATCCCTGGCAATAGCGCCAAAAACTTGGTGCACGAAATTGTGATCACACTTTTCACAACTCTGCACAACTAACTATCAAGTGCACTGGGTCGTCCAAGTAATACCTTACGTGAGTAAGTATCGATCCCACAGAGATTGTCGGCTTGAAGCAAGCTATGGTCATCCTGTAAATCTTAGTTAAGTGGATTCAAATGGTTATGAGGTTTTGATAATTAAAAGATAATTAAAACGTAAAATAAAATACAGATACTTATATAATTCATTGGTGGGAATTTCAGATAAGTGTTTGGAGATGCTTTGTTGCTTCTGAACCTCTGCTTTCCTATTGTCTTCTTCCAATCATGTGTGTTCCCTTCCATGGCAAGCTATATGATCCTCTCAGATGAAAAATACCAGGTACAATCTCTGCGCGGCAAATCAACTATCGGATTTCTCGTCTCGGATGAAAAAATACCAGGTACAGCTACCGCACGGCTAATCATCTATCGATTCTCACTAGCGTCGGAATAGGATCTCTCTATCCTTTTGCACACTGTCACTGTGCCCAACATTCGCAAGTTTGAAGCTCGTCACAGTCATCCCTTCCATGATCCTACTCTGAATACCACAGACAAGGTTTAGACTTTCTGGATCTCAAGAATGCTGCTAATTGGTTCTAGCCTATACCACAAAGGTTCTAATCATACAGACTCGGTCCGTGTATTAGAGACCTAAGAGAATATACTCTGGCTGTTGTCCAATGACTACGTTGAACATCATGTAGACCGCTTGTGGATGTCAGGCATGCGGATCTTGGCTAAGCGAGTAACGAAGATAGTGGGTGATTGTCACGGGTCACCCTTTCATTCTGACTTAACTGAATTAAGTACGAGAGTATATATTGGAGAAGAAGTAAGCGTGAATTGAAAGAAAAACAATAGTACTTGCATTAATTCATGAGGAACAGCAGAGCTCCTCACCTTAATCTATGAGGTGTAGAAACTCCACCGTAGAAAATACATAAGAGAAAGAGGTCTAGGCATGGCCGTGAGGCCAGCCTCCCAAAGAGGTTCCAAGTATGATAGTATCCAAATACAATAGTGAAAAATGCTATTTATACTAAACTAGTTACTAGGGATTAAAGAAAATAAGTAACTAAGTGCAGATAGTGCAGAAATCCACTTTTGGGGCCCACTTGGTGTGTGCTTGGTCTGAGCATTAAGCTTTACACTTGCATAGGCCATTTCTAGAGTTAAACGCCAGCTTGGATGCCAGTTTGGGCGTTTAACTCTAGTTTTGGTGCCAGTTCTGGCGTTTTACGCCAGAAAAGGGTCTTTGGCTGGCGTTTAATTCCAGTTTGGGCCATCAAATCTGGGAAAAAGTATGGACTATTATATATTGCTGGAAAGACCAAGATATCTACTTTCCAATGCAATTGAGAGTGCGCCAATTAGGTTTTTGTAGCTCCAGAAAATCCATTTCAAGTGCAGGAGGGTCAGAATCAAACAGCATCTGCAGTCCTTTCTCAGCCTCTGAATCAGACTTTTGCTCAGGTCCCTCAACTTCAACCAGAAAATACCTGAAATTACAGAAAAATACGAAAACTCATAGTAAAGTAGAGAAATGTGATTTTTGCATAAAAACTAATAAAAATATAATAAATAACTAAAACATACTAAAAACTATGTAAAAATAATGCCAAAAAGGGTATAAATTATCCGCTCATCAAGTTCATGTGCTAGAATCCGTCTAAATTGAGTCAAAATATATCATCAAATATGAACTCATCAATTGGTAAAGGGGCTTGAGAGTACAATGGTTGTGTCCCATATAGAGGGTTTGGAGCATGAGCATATGGAGGGGAGAAATTGTAATGATGAGGTGTTCCACTTGGAGTGAGAGGTTGATAAACATTAGGATCATAGGGTCCTTGTTGCCAAAAATTTCTTGCTTGTGACCCTCCTTCAAATTGGCCTTCCATACCTTGAGGTAAATTAGTGTTGGAATTGTTTCCCCCTACAACATGATAACAACCAGACTCCAAGCAAAAAGGGTGATAACTCATGATGGAAAGGAAAAATAAAGCGTAGCAATACTAATAGAAGTAATAGATAAATGAATATATACTCTAGTTATATCTATTTACCTAGAACTAAACAAACAAAAATGTTAGTTACTATCACTACTTAGGTAGAGGTGCCACCTATAAATTAGTACCAAGTAGCAAATGATGCGTGAGCATCTTTCCTATCTTTTTTTAGTAAATTTGCATTTAATTTGTTGAGTTTAACAAAGAATTAATTATCTTTTAGCCACTATGGATGCTACTTTGAGTCTTGTGCAATTCTGTTTATTTTAGGTAGCATTCGGCTAGATTTGATGGAGTTTCTGCAGCATAAGAATTAAGGAGATGACAGCGAGGAGCGACGCGAGCGCGTACCTGATGCGTGCGCGTGATCTGGAGCTTTCCATGGCGACATGTGCGCGTACCTGACGCGTACGCGTGAAAAGTGAAGTTGCACAGCAATGCGTGCACGTACCTGACGCGTACGTGTGACACGCGAAGAAGACCAGCGACGCGTACGCGTGACTGACGCATACGCTTGACATACGCCACGTGCAGAAAACGCAAAAAATGCTGGGGGCAATTTCTGGGCTGTTTTGACCCAGTTTCCATCCCAGAAAATACATATTAGGAGCTGCAGAATGGACGAAATAAATGGTCCCCATCCATCAATTGAAGACTTGCTGATTATTTAATTAATTCTAATTTAAATTTAAATCTTATTTTTAGGAAAAAATATTATTTTAAATTTTAGAAATTATATTTTAAATTTATTAGGATTAGATATAAAAAGAGAACTTTTTCTTCCCTGAGGGGGGATTCCAATTAGTTAACTTTTCATTCCACCTCATCCCAATTTACAATCATAGTTGTCTTCTCTGAATCATGAGTAACTAAACCTCCATTGTTAAGGTTAGGAGCTCCATTGTTAAGGTTTGGAGCTCTGTCTATTTGTATGGATTAATTTTATTGTTTTTCTATTTTAATTCATGTATTGATTTATAATTTAAGAATTGTTTTCGTTATTTATCTTATGAATTTGGGTGGAACGGAAGTATGACCCTCTTTCTAATTGAGTTCTTGTATGACTTGGAAAAACTCTTTACTTGAACAACAGCTTGAAAACAATTTCTTCTAAACTTCTAATTATCTAGATTTAACGGGATACGTGATATATAATCCTTTTATATTTGGGTAATTAGAGTTTTTGTGGCATAATAACTAGAATTAAACTTCACCCTCTAATTGGAATTAATTGACCATGGAATTGGCCGTTGATGAGAATTAAAGGAGACTAGGAAGGTCTAAGGAATTAGGGTCTAGTCACATATAGTTTGCCATAAATTAAATCTTGCATGATTAAAATAAATTAATAAGAAAAGTCAATCCGAAAAATAGATAACTCTGAAACCTTAACTGTTTTCTCCATATTTTATTCCCAACTCATTTATTTTACTATTTTAAGTTCTGCACGATTGTTTAATGCTCTTTGAATATTCAAATACTATTTTCTGTTTGTCTAACTAAGCCAATCAATCAATCATTGCTGCTTGATCCATCAATCCTCGTGGGATCGACCCTCACTCACCTGAGGTATTACTTGGTATGACCCGGTGCACTTGCCGGTTAGTCTGTGGTAGAATTTCCGCACCAGCAAACAAAAACCAAATATTCACACTATTCACATATTCACAACAACCAAAATTATAGCACTCATTGCACTTAAAGTGATTTCCCGGCAACGGCGCCAAATTTGATGTTGTAAGGATTACACCATCGATCTAGGTTTTCACAAATTCGAATCCTATTGTTGAAAGTATAGCCTAGACCAATGATTAATCCCTAAATCAAATGTTCAATCAGAAGGATATGTCACAATTCAAAACCAATTCAATTCTGGGAGTTTCAATTCCCGGGTCATCTCCCAAGGACACTTGAGACCAATGAGTGTGCAATCTTGATTGTGAGGATCATGGGGTTTGCAATAAAGAGATAAACATATAAAGCAATAAAAGAACATGCAAAATTGTAATAAATAAACTAATAAAGGAATTAATGAAGTAACTATGCAATATGGACAAGTAAAGTATAAAAGGAACTAATGTAAATGTGTATGAAGAAATTAAAGCATAAAAAATATCTTTGCTTGGAATGAGCTAAGGGTCCTTTCCTTGTTGGAACCATAACTATGACAACTAGAATGGATCAATCTCACTTGATCAACCCTCACATCGGAGAGTAAGTTAAATGAGCATAAGTGTTCTTAACCCACAAATCCTAAATTGCTTGTTAATTGTCTTAGCAACAACATAGCGTTATCGGGAACAAGGATAATTAACAATCCAAAATTGACACTAAATGTTGGACATTCCAACTCTAGGAACCCAATTGCTCACTTTCTCCAAGCCAAGAGATAGAAAACTAGCCCAAAATCATACTTGACATTTTGTCAAACACTTGGTGGGCAAAAACCTTAAACATGGGAAAAATTAGAAAAAGCTTCAAACCAAAAGCAACAAATGATCTCAATGAACAATAAAGACTCAAGAAAGCATGTAACAATCATCAAATATCAAATTCATCAACAAGAAATAGAAATTACAAAGGAGAAGTGAAATTGAACTATAACTTGAATTATAAGAAAGAGTAAGAACAATGTAACAATAAAGAGTAACAACAAAGAGATACTTACAATGGGAATTAGCAAAATCTAAGATCAAAATTGAAATGGCACTTGAATGTAAAATCCTAGTATAAACCCTAGTAGAGATGATGAAAAACTTAAAGAAGAACTATACTAAAGCTATCTACCACTACTCCTAAGCTACCTTAATGTTATGCTATGGTATGGTCTTCATTCTCCCTTCCTTATGAGCTAAATGACTTCAGAAATGGGCCTCCAAACCACCAAAATCGCGAGTCACGTGAGATTTTAATGAAGGCATGTGCGTCCACCTGTGCTGACGCACAAACGTGTGCGTCCGCACACTCGGCGAAAAATGTCGACACGTGCATACGCACAGGAGGTCGTGCGCACGAACACTAGGCAATGCTTGCATGGACGCGCGACATGCACAGTGTGGCTCACGCGCACGCGTGGCTCTGATCCGATGCCTGTGTGTATGCACGTAGGTCTGTGCGCACGCACACTAGGCTGAGTTCTTCTCCTTTGATTTTTCATGCTTCCTCCACTTTGAATGCTCTTCTTCCCATTTCTCCAAGCCATTCCTGCCTTATACCTTTAAAATCACTCACAAATAATATCAAGGCATCGAATGGAAGGTAAATGGAATAAAACTAATCAAATTAGGTACAAAAGAGCATGTTTTCATAATCAAGCACAAATTAGGAGGAAAGTTCAAATGCATACTATTTGGTGGAATAAGTGCAAGTTTATATGATGAAATCCATTCAATTTCAACCTAAAAATCATCATCAAATATGGATTCATCAATATGATATGACTCTGTGATATCCTAGATGTGATGATAAAAAACCAATCAATCATATTAAGTAAGAGGAAATTAGCATATGAATAAGAAGACGTGGAAAGAAGATTGAGTTTCAAAAACAAGTTCAATAGCTGATGCATTAGAAATAAGAGTGGATTTTGTGGCCTGATTTCACTTATGAATGGGAGGATAATTAATTATAAATTATAAAATCCTTTGGTGTTAACTATGTGTTAATTTGGCATGGGCATGTAAGTATTGTTCTGGATAGTCTTTTGTTTTTTCTCCCACTGTGTAGATAATTGAGAACTACTCATACTTATCTTGAAAAAAAAAATCTTAGAATACAGATTCTGGTCTTTATTTTACTTTGTACAATAAGAAATCTGTAATTTTAACATGATATGCTTGATATTACTATCTTCTTATTAACTATGCCAAGTCTCATCAGCAAATGTATTCTTTTGTTTTAGATATATAGAACTTGTTAAAAAGGAAAGTTAACTGCATCTATCTCTGGTGTAGTATATGTGTGCAAGTTATCACTGTTGGTATTGTCACCTTACTAACAATCAAAACTTCCATTATATATGTTTTTGTTCTATAGTGTGGAAGTTATAAAAAAGGCAAATGGTATTTATTTTCCTGAAGAGGTTGGTCGCTCTTAGCCCTAATGAATACTCTTACATTTTTTAAAAATTAGAAAGATAAGTTAGGATCCTAATCATTTTTCATCTTTAGTGCATTCAACTACTGCTGAACTACAATATTTAATATTTTGATAGAAGAGGCAAAAGTGGCATTCAATTAGAACGACCCGAAGTTTAATTACTCTCGATTAATTTGAATTAGAAAACTAAACTTTGATGTTGGCCGATTGTTGGGTTGGGACTATACTTGCAACGCCAATTCTATTTTGAGAAAAATTCCTAACCCGCTCTAGGCTCTTCATCATGTTTTTGGTGCCGTTGCTGGGAATGCAATTGGTGTTATATACTTGGTTGTTGTAAATATGTCAATAGTGTAAATATCTTGTTAGTTATTTGGTTGTTTTTGTTAATACCTTAGGTGTTTATTTTTCTTGTTTATTAATGTCTTTTGCTTTTATTTTCTACTTTCTTTCTGAGTTATCACCCTTGTTGCTTAGAGCTTGGTTGTGAGTATTTTGTAGGGTATGATGGATTCAAATTGGGATTGCTTCATAGAGTGGGAGAATCAATTAAAGGAGGAACCAATTGCGTATGAGCAACACTCATGGCAACTGCCTCCTCTATACTACAACGAGCCAAACCCTCCCCTATGTGCATACCAAACACAAAGATATGAAAGATACCCCATACACAATCCTCAACCACCAAACCTTCAAGTACCACACCATCCACCTCCATGGAATCAAAATGCTTATACACCTTGCCATCAACTATATGAACCATCACCTCCTTATACACCACCTTAATACCCTCACCCATATAACACCCCTTCCAATTATATAACCTTTCTCCCAACCATTGAACCTTTGTTTCCACCAAAATGTGAAGTTCTCCAACCCTTTCCCCAATAAAAACAAGACCTTCAAGCATTCTTCCAAGGGCAAGAAGGATTTCGAAAGAAGCAAGGGGAGTTCACGGCTACTATAGCAAAAGCGGTGAACCGCTTGACCTTACTACGCTCAAGAAATCAAGACATTCCCCTTGAAGAATGTGGAACATCAACGATGGAGTGTAGAGAGGAGAAGAACATGGAGCCTCAAATAGAAGGAGTGGAATTGAAGCTTGAGTCATAAGAGGAGGAAGGTAGAACTAGTGAACCGAAAGAAGTAAATGGAGAATTGTGGGAGTTTGATCAAGAAGTGGATTGCATCATCAATGATTTTTTATCCACCTTGGTCAATCCCCTCAATGATCTTGAGGAACCTTCCACTCTTGAGTTTGAAAGAGATAGGGAAGAACATGAAAATGGTGGTGAAGAAGAGGTGATCACCCAAGAAGTGGAGGCATACATGCAAGAGTTTACAAGAGTGACTCCAACCCAAGGGCAATTTGAGTGGGTGACAATATCTTCAATGAGCTTCATAGATGAAAGAGTATTACCGTCGGCCAAGAATTTTATCTCGGTAAAAGAGAAATAACCTCGTTGATAGTATAGTTCCCAACTGACAAATAATACTCAATCAAATTTTAAAAGTGTGTTTTTGGTTGTCACAATTACAAACCCCAATATAAATTAACCAAAGTATTTAAACCCCGGGTCGTCTTCTCAAGGAGTTGCAGTGAGGTATGTGTATTATTGGTTATGGTATCAAAAGGGGTAGGGTGGTAAAACTGTAAGAAATGTAAATCAAACAATTAAAAAGACACTTACTAAAGATAGACATTCATAGCAAGGGTTGCGAGTTAACGTTTCTATCCTATTCATTAATGATCATACAATATTTATCAAGAGCTTATCTCATTTAGTCATCTCTAACAATGGAAGAAGGTACAAAATTATCTTCACATGAGAGAAAGTCAAATAATACTAGTTAATCTCAATCCAAAAGTCCTAATTAACCTACTAATTGAATTAGCGAGAGATTAGAGTCAATGGAAACAATATTAACAAACAACCCTAGATCACCAATCTAAATTGGGTATTAATGACTCAAGATTACCTAATTTATCTCCTTCCAAGCCAAGAATGCTCAAAGAACTACACTAACATCCAACCAAGCATTGTGGCAAACACTTGCAAGGCATAAAGGGATAACATAGTAAATTGCAAGAAATAATGAAATCTACTACTACCCAATACAAGAAATCAACAACAACAACTAAAGGAAGCAAAATTAACATGAAATATCTCAAATTACATTAAAGGAAATTTAAATTGACAAGAGTGTTCACAACATAAAAATGGCCAAAATGAGAAATTAACAAGAAGACATAGGAAAATCAAGACACTACAACAAGAAATTGTAAAGAAAACAAGATGAAGACAAGAAATTAACCCTAGATCTAAGAGAATTTAACCTAATTCTAGAGAGAAGAGGGAGCTTCTCTCTCTAGAAAATTAACTAAAGGCTCATCATAACTAATCTAAGTGCCGTAGAGTTTTCACTTTAATGAGGTCACGTGCGAGCTGTGACGCATACGCGTGGGTCATGTCGCTTGGCATTTTCCTTCCCACGCGTACGCGTCATGTCACGGGTACGCGTCGCGTCACGCGTACGCGTCGCCTGGCCACGTGTGCGTGTCGATGAATGCAGTCCAAATCCTTAACCATGAATTCTCCATTTTGCATGCTTTTCTCCTCACTCTTTTGATCCATTCCTAGTCTTTTCAACCTGAATTCACTAACAAACATATCAAGGCATCTAGTAGAATCAAAGGTGAATTAAAACTAACAAATTAAAGGCCAAAAAAGCATGTTTTTACACTTAAGCACAAATTAAGGGAGAGTTACAAAACTATGCTATTTCATTGAATAAATGTGAGAAAAGTTGATAAAATCTCCTAAATTACGCACAAGATAAACCACAAAATTAGGGTTTATCAAACCTCCCAATAAACTAAGCATGTCCTCATGCTAAATCAAGAAAGAGACAAAGGGTATCATCATTTATTAAATGCAAACAAACTAGATACAATCTACCTACATGCAATCTAGCTATTCTAATTACTATCTATATATATATATAAGCATATATGTGGTCAAAGTGAATCAATTCTTCAAGAAATCATGTATGAATAATCAAGGGTTAAATCAATCATAGCAAAATCTAATTCACGATTGACTTGAGCTATCCAAAAGAGTTTACAAACTTGCAAGATAAGTGATGATCAAAGATGGAAATATGGAATTGAGCAATTGAACCCTTACCGGAAGTGTATATGCACTCTAGTAGCTCAAGTGTTTAGGGTTAATCCGCTCAAATCTCCTTTAATAATGCTTTCTAGAGTTTGTTCTTCATCTAACCAATCAACAAATATTTAGTATACATATGCAAGTATCATGAGGGCTTTTCAAGGTTGTAATAGGGCCAAGGTAAGGGTGGGGATATATGTATGGCCAAGTGAGATATCAATTAAATCTTTGACTAACCTAAGTTCTCACCTAACACACACACACAACAACAACAACAACAACAACAAAGCTTTGTCCCACTAAGTGGGGTCGGCTACTGATGCCAAGGCATCTTAGGCTAGTTTCACTAGCATTTTTCTGTTAGTTTTAGTTGTTTTATGCATTTTCTTGAGCTTAAAGTAACCAATAATGGTGAAAGAAAAAGAAGAAGAAAAAAACCACTGAAAAAGGGCAACCAAAAAGCAAAAAAGAAAAAAAAAAAATTTGAGAAAATAAGCTAGGCACCAATGGTTTGAACTTATGAGACAAATGCCTGTGGTGTTTATGTATTAAGGATATGCTTGGATGAATAGGTTCTGAGGAGTGTTTCAACACTTGGTAACTTGGGTTATTGGGTTAACATTCTGCAACTCAATTCATGCATTCACCCCTATTCCCTTTTAATTTCAGCAATTTAGTTTCTGCTCTTTAATTCATGCAATTTAAGATTCCGCCATTTCAATTTCTTGTCATTTACTTTTCCCGCCAATTTTACATTCCGCAATTCTCATCTCAATCTTGATTCCGCTCAACTAGAACACACTTCTAATCCGAATTGCTCACTCAACCAATCCTTGTGGGATTCGACCTCACTCTATTGTGAGTTTTTACTTGACGATAACCGGTGCACTTGCCGGAAGGAATTTTGCCGATCGTGCAATTTCCTAAATCGTAGCATAACAAGTTTATGCGCATCAGCTACATGAATCAAACGACGCCATTGTGCTCTGTCATGTATCATGTCTACAGAGAGACCGTTTACATGTAGATCTCATTTGACCACCTCATGGATGGTCTTCTTAGGTCTTCCTCTACTTTTTGCCCCTTGTCCATCTTCCATCTCATCCACCGTCCTGACTGGATGTTCTATCGGTCTTCTTCTCACATGTCCAAACCACCTGAGATGCGATTCAACCATCTTTTCCAGAATGGGTGCTACTCCAACTCTCTCCCTTATATCTCCGTTCCTTATTTTATCCAATCACGTATGACCACTCATCCATCTCAACATCTTCATCTCTGCCACATTCAGCTTATGTTTGTGTTCCCCTTTAGCCGCCCAACACTTCATACCATAAAGCATAGCCGGTTTTATAGCGGTACGATAGAATTTACCTTTAAGTTTTAAAGGCACTTTTTTGTCACATATAAAACCAGATGCACTCTGCCATTTTGACCAACCTGCTTGGATCCTATGATTTACATCCTATTCAATCTCTCCATTATCCTGTATGATGCACCCAAGATACTAAAAACTTTTAACTTTTCGTAGGCTGTTTTCTCCAATCTTCACCTCTATATTAGGGTTTTCCCTTCTCAAACTGAACTTACATTCCATATATTTCGTCTTGCTATGGCTAATGCGTAGACCATACACTTCTAGAGCTTCTCTCCATAACTCCAACTTCTTATTTAGGTCTTCCCTTAACTCTCCCATAAGGACGATATCATCGGCAAAAAGCATGTACCATGGCACAGGCTCTTGGATGTGCTTTGTGAGTACTTCCAAGACTAATGTGAAAAGGTATGGACTTAAGGATGATCCCTCGTGTAATCCTATACCAATAGGAAATTCCTCTGTCACACCACCTTGAGTCTTCACACTAGTTGTGGCCCCATCATACATGTCTTTAATTGCACGAATATATACGATCCTTACTCTCTTGTTTTCTAGAACCTTTCATAAGACCTCCCTTGGTACTCTATCATACGCTTTTTCCAAATCAATAAACACCATATGTAGATCCCTTTTATTACTATGATACCTTTCTACCATCCTTCTTAAAAGGTATATCGCTTCAGTGGTAGATCTGCCTGGCATAAATCTAAATTGGTTCTCTGTTACTTGTGTCTCTTTTCTCAACCTCCGTTCTATCATACTTTCCCATAACTTCATGGTATGACTCATAAGCTTGATCCCTCTATAGTTTCCACAACTTTGTATATCCCCCTTATTCTTGTAGATAGGTACCAAGGTGCTCTTTCTCCACTCATAGGGCATCTTCTTTGACCTTAAAATCTCATTAAAAAGCTTGGTTAACCAGTTGATGCCTTTTTCTCCAAGACCCTTCCAAACCTCAATCGAGATATTATCAGGTCCTACTGCCCTGCCATTTTTCATCTGCCTTAGAGCCTCTTTTACCTCGAAGTCTCGGATCCTCCGATAGTAGTCAAAGTTTTGATCTTCGTCCCTTGTGTATAACCGACCAAGGCTCGGAAGAGTCTTCTGTCCCTCATTAAATAACTCATAGAAGTAGCTCTTTAACCTTTCATTAATCTTCTCCTCTTGAGCCAACACCTCTCCATCCTTATCCTTTATGCACTTAACCTGATCCAAATCTCTCGTTCTTCTTTCACTTAACCTAACACACACACACACACACACACACTATACAATTCTAGAATCACACTTAGCTACCCAAGATCTAACTTTCACATATATACATATACTCATGTATCAATTCCAATTTCAATATATATGCATTGGTCTTTTTATCGAACTTCACATTGGGGTAATTTTGTCTCCTTTTTATTATCTCTTTTTCTTTTCTTTTTCTATATTATTTATTTTTCTCTCTTTATATATATATATATATATATGAAAGCATAATACATACAAAGGACATCAATGCATATGGTTTCTATACTTTCTCATGAGTATACACCCAAATTCTCAATATTTCTCAATAAAAACAAAACACATTATCATCAACAAAAGTTCCCACATTCTCCCACACTTTATTAACACACACACACTCACTATCTTAAGCTAACCAAAGATTTAAATAGGACAATTAATTGTTTTTTGCTTAAGACTAATGATATGGTAATCATAAAGAACAAAAGGGGATTAAAAAGGCTCAAGGTGGCAAACAATGGTAAATGAAATGGTAGGCTATTTGGGATAAGTGAGCTATAATGAAATGATGGACTCAATAACATAATTGCATGAATATACACTAAATAATGGACATATAAAATGGAGCAAACCAAAGATTGCAATCATAGAGAAGAAACCACAAGAATCAAAATCATGGTTAAATCATGTAACCATATAATTATGCTCAAAAACTCATAGGTTGTGTGTTCTTAGCTCAAAAATTATATTCCAAAATAAATTCTTCAAGCAAGTTCAACAAAAAATTTGTTCTTCAAATTGGTAAGGTGCCCTAAAACAGTCTCTTGGAAAAGAAATCATCACCCTAACCAAGTAGTCCTAATAGGAAAGAAGTGGTAAAAATATGTACAAATTCTAACGAACATGCAACCTATCATGTAATGCAATAACTATCTAACGAAGAAAATAAAAAAAAATGAAATGTTGTGATTATGAAAAGTTAAAAATTTTAGTTCACTCCCTATTTTCAATCAAACCAAATTCTCATATGCAAAAGGGTAAACTAAGCTCAACAATCCACATTTTTCCAAATCACAACTAATAAACCAAAATAACTATCAAATGAAAAAAAATGCAAATCCAACTAACAATCTAAAATATATACAACCTAAAGTGCAAAGTGCAACAAACTAAACAAAAGTATCCAAAATAACGAATATATTCAATAATCCTAAAAGTGCAATAAAGTGAAATGCAAATACTAAAAAAAATTAAACAAAATAAGGCAAGAATGTCTAAAATGGTCACCAAAATGGAAATTCCACCGAGGACAGCGACCTCCCCATACTTTGAAGAAAGCATCGTCCTCGATGCTACAACTGAGACTGGGTCAGAGGGTCAACGTCGACATCTGGCTGAGGTTGTGGCTCCGACTGTGGCTGTGGCTGTGGCTGTGGCTCTACAGGAGTCTACAGTGTCTCTGTGTGAGCCTGAGTCTGTGTAGGTGCCTCTGCCTGCTGAGCCTCCTCCTCCTGAGCATCTTCCTCTACCTCAGACTGGTCAGAAGGAGTGTTGGAGTCAGAGAGCATTTCGGTGCCCAGTGATGCCAGCATCTGACTCAAGTGCTCATAGCGTCGCTTGTGGCGATGCTCACTCCGATCCATGTGCTCTAGGAGGTGTTGTATGAGTCGGTAAGTCGGATAAGGTGCTGATGGTGGTGGTGCTGGCCTGGTAGATGTAGCTGGTGCTGTGGATGGACCGGCTGCAGCTAAAGAAGAGGACGGCCTAAATGCGGCTGCTGTGGGGGCTCGAGCTCTACGCGGGGCTGTGCATCTCCTCCTCAGCCCTCTGAAAAGCATCATTGTCACTGATTTTGGGCTGACAGTGGAGGATCTTCTCAATGTCTGCCTCCGTAACTAAAATTTGTCTGCCTCTAAGGTGAACCGTGTCAAGGGTCGCTCTAAAGAAGTTACAGTAAAACTCGCAGACCCAAGACTCGTTCACTCTGGCTAGCTCTCTATCCAAGAAAGACCAGCCCTGATCCCTAATCTGAGGCTCAGTAAACCGCCTCAAATCGGAGGGGATAGCTAGCTTCTTCTCCAAGTTGAGATTCCGTCACTAAAAGTGAAAAAACCAGAGTTCACAGTACAAATTAGCGAACCTCTCTGGGTTGGCAGGAGGCAGGAACTGATCTGCCTTCTCCTTATCAGAAAGATGCATCTGAGAATAATCAGAGGTCGCAAAATCAGTGGATGACTGAGATCTTTTCCTTTTTCTGGAGGTGACTTTGGCTTTTCCCTTGCCTCTGTTAAACATCCTGAAAAAGGAAATTATAGGATACAGCACATTAAACAAAGCAGAGGAGTGGAAAATAAGGATAAAGGCAAGAGATAGAAAAAAGGAAACAGAGGGAAATTGAGACACATTCATGAAGTGTGTCAAAGAAACGAATTCTTGGAGTGCAAGAAAATAGAATTCAGACATCAATCAAAACACAAACCAAGAATTCCTACAATGATAGTGAAGATGCTTGTTTGTGAAGCGACAACAATTATCATGCCCAAAGGAAAATAAAATAGTTTGAAAAATAACAAGAAAAGTCAAAAGGTCAATTAAGTCAAAAGGTTAGAAAAGTTGTTAGAAATCAGTGGCATGACAATTATTGAACTTAACCAAGAGAAGTTCAAAAAGTATAGGAAACAAGCATACTCACATTCATGAAGATGATGCAAGTCATTGATGATGAAATATGAATTGTATAAAAGCATAGAAGAAAAATGCAAGTCATTATCAATGTGGTCGGTCACTTAAGTGCAAAAATTGGTGTTGAAAGATTAAGAGTGCACTCATGTAACCTAAGGTAAATTGGACAATGAAAATGACTACATTAGTGAAATTGCACCAATAATTACAACTTAAAAGAACCTCAATTGAAAGGCACAAGATTAGGTCACTTGAAGGTTTAGGAAAACAACTTCAATGGTCAACGAAAAATACACTTGAAAATGACCATGAAGGATAGAAATTGGACCTATCCTCGGCAGTTCAAAACATAAGAGATGCTCAAAATGATTTGGTCAATCAAGTTCCTGATTGACACAGAATTCCATCAATTAGTTCCTTGATTCCGTCAATGATGCAATTTGAATAAGGAAAACTAAAAGATATGTGAAAATGCTAGCCAGTCAACCCATGAATTGAGTTTGGTGTAAGCCAATTGAGTTTCAAATAAAAAAGTACCAAATTCAATCCATAGGTTGTAAATTCAAAACAGGACAATTTCCAAAAAAATTTTGGCAGCACTCCGGCAGTAAATTGGACGTTCCCGGATATAAACAAGCAGTAAAAACTCAGCCCATTGGTGCATGAAATTGTGATCTCAACTGCGCCAATAGCTTGGTACGCACGATCGTAATCTCAACTCTTTTTCACAACTCCGCACAACTAACCAGCAAGTGCACTGGGTCGTCCAAGTAATAAACGTTACGTGAGTAAGGGTCGATCCCACGGAGATTGTCGGCTTGAAGCAAGCTATGGTCATCCTTGTAAATCTCAGTCAGGCGGATTAAATTGGTTATGAGGTTTTGATAGTTAAAATGTAATTAAAATAGAAAATAAGATAGAGATACTTATGTAGTTCATTGGTGAGAATTTCAGATAAGCGTATAGAGATGCTTTGCTCCTTCTGAATCTCTGCTTTCCTAATGCCTTCATTCAATCATTCATACTCCTTTTTATGGTAAGCTGTATGTTGGTGGATCACCGTTGTCAATGGCTACCATCCGTCCTCTCAGTGAAAATGGTCCAAATGCACTGTCACCACACAACTAATCATCTGTTGGTTCTCGATCATGTTGGAATAGGATCCATTGATCTTTTTGCGTCTGTCACTACGCCTAACACTCGTGAGTTTGAAGCTCGTCACAGTCATCCCTTTCCAGATCCTACTCGGAATACCACAGACAAGGTTTAGACTTTCCGGATCTCAGGAATGGCCACCAATAATTCTAGCATATACCACGAAGACTCTGATCGTGAACCAGGAGGCTAAGAGATATGCATTCAAGCTTGTTTTCATGTAGAACGGAAGTGGTTGTCAGGCACGCGTTCATGGGTGAGAATGGTGATGAGTGTCACATAATCATCACATTCATCATGTTCTGGGTGCGAATGAATATCTTATAATAAGAATAAGCTTGAATTGAATAGAAAAACAATAGTACTTTGCATTAATTCATGAGGAACAGCAGAGCTCCACACCTTAGTCTATGGGGTGTAGAAACTCCACCGTTGAAAATACATAAGTGATAATGGTGTTCATTGGCTTTTGCCCCCAGAGAGGGAACCAGAATGACCAATACCTCTAATACAATAGTAAAAAGTCCTATTTATACTAAACTAGTTACTAGGGTTTACAGAGATAAGTAAATGATGCAGAAATCCACTACCGGGGCCCACTTGGTGTGTGCTTGGGCTGAGCATTGAGCTTTACACGTGTAAGACTTCTCTTGGAGTTAAACTCCAAGTTGAAGCCTTTTTGTGGCGTTTAACTCTGGTTTGTAACCTGTTTTTGACGTTTAACTTCAGAATAGGGCAGGAAGTTGGCGTTTGAACGCCAGTTTGCGTCATCAAAACTCGAGCAAAGTATGGACTATTATATATTGTTGGAAAGCCCTGGATGTCGACTTTCCAACGCAATTTAGAGCGCACCAATTGGGTTTCTGTAGCTCCAGAAAATACATTTCGAGTGCAGGGAGGTCAGAATCCAACAGCATCTGCAGTCCTTTTTCAGCCTCTGAATTAGATTTTTGCTCAAGTCCCTCAATTTCAACTAGAAAATACCTGAAATCACAGAAAAACACACAAATTCATAGTAAAGTCCAGAAATGTGAATTTTGCTTGAAAACTAATAAAAATATACTAAAAAGTAACTAAATAATACTAAAAACTACCTAAAAACAATGCCAAAAAGCGTATAAATTATCCGCTCATCACAACACCAAACTTAAATTGTTGCTTGTCCCCAAGCAACTGAAAATCAAATAGGACAAAAAGAAGAGAATATACTATAAATTCCAAAATATCAATGAAACTTAGCTCCAATTAGATGAGTGGGACTAGTAGCTTTTTGCCTCTGAACAGTTTTGGCATCTCACTTTATTCTTTGAAGTTCAGAATGATTGGCATCTATAGGAACTCAGAATTTAGATAGTGTTATTGATTCTCCTAGTTTAGTATGTTGATTCTCCTAGTTCAGTATGAGTCTTGGTCGTGGCCCTAAGTACTTTATTTTGCAGTATTACCACCGGATACATAAATGCCACAGACACATAACTGGGTGAACCTTTTCAGATTGTGACTGAGCTTTGCTAGAGTCCCCAATTAGAGGTGTCCAGGGTTCTTAAGCACACTCTTTTTGCTTTGGATCATGACTTTAACCGCTCAGTCTCAAGCTTTTCACTTGACACCTTCATGCCCCAAGCACATGGTTAGGGACAGCTTGGTTTAGCCGCTTAGGCCAGGGTTTTATTCCTTTAGGCCCTCCTATCCATTAATGCTCAAAGCCTTGGATCCTTTTTTTTTTACCTTTGCCTTTTGGTTTAAAAGGTTATTGGCTTTTTGCTCTTGCCTTCTGGTTTAAAGAGCTTTTGGCTTTTTCTGCTTGCTTTTTCTTTTAATTTTTTTTTTTTAATTTCACCATTTTTTTTCGTAAGCCTTGTTTTTCACTGCTTTTTCTTGCTTCAAGAATCAATTTTATAATTTTTCATATTATTAAATAACATTTCTCCTTTTTCATCATTCTTTCAAAAGCCAACAATTTTAACATTCATAAACAACAAATTCAAAAATATGCATTGTTCAAGCATTCATTCAGAAAACAAAAAGTACTGCCACCACATAAAAATAATTAAACTAATCTCAAGATAGAATTTGAAACCATGTACTTCTTGTTCTTTTGTAAATAAAACATTTTTTATTTAAGAAAGGTGATGGATTCATAGGACATTCATAGCTTTAAGAGATAGACACTAGATACTAATGATCATATAATGAAGACACAAACATAAATAAAGCATAGAGAATGAAAACAGAAAAAATAAATTGACAAGGAGATTAAGGAACGGGTCCACCTTAGTGAGGGTGGCATTTTCTTCCTTTTGAAGAACCAATAGTGCTTTTGAGCTCCTCTATGTCTCTTCCTTGCCTTTGATGCTCCTCCTGATGTGTGGAAAATGATCCAACACGAAACTAACCGGCAAGTGCACCGGGTCGCATCAAGTAATAAAACTTACGGGAGTGAGGTCGATCCCACAGGGATTGAAGGATTGAGCAATTTTAGTTTAGTAGATGACTTAGTCTAGCGAATCAAGAGTTGATTTGAGTGGTTCGTATTCGACATAAGCTAAATTGCATGAAATTAAAAGGGAGAGGGACAATTGGCAAAAAATTAAAGTGCAGAGAAATTAAAGAGGCTGAATCTTAAAGTGCAAGTAATATAAATTGCAGAAACTTAGATTGCAAGAAATGTAAATTGCAGAATCTTAAAGTGCAAGAAATGTAAATGGCTTGAATTGTAAAGGGAATTGGGAATTGGATTTGCAGAAATTAAACAAGGAAAAGTAAAATGCAATAAACAGAAAAGTAGAAGATGACTTGAATTAAACCGGATCTAAAACGGAAATGAGAAAAAGCTTGGTGTAGCAATGAAATAAAGAAATTGAAATTTAAAACTGTAGATCTCAGGACTCAAGAGACTAGATAGCTGAGTCTAGATCTCATTGCCTTCCTAGATCCGGCAAGAACAATTGCAAAGGAAATAAAGAAGTGTAAATTGCAGAGAGAGTAGAAGAAGAAGCAATTAACAGAAAAGGAAATTCAATTATGCAGAAAATTAAACAAGATCTCAAGGTGAGATTGAAACAGAAGTTCTTCAATTCTCCACCCAAAATCCAAAGCAAGAAAAGTAAAGAGTGCTGAGCAAGAACAAGGAAGAAGAGAGATCAATTCTCCTTCCTAATTCTCTAGAATTCTAAAGCAACAAATCAAAAATGTAAAGGTGAGCTCTCTGTAAGTGTTCCAAGAATTCTAAAGGAAAAGCTCCCTGAAAAACTTAAATCCTAAGCTATTTATACACTTTCTTCAAATGGTCTTCAAGCCTTGAATTGGGCCTTTGCTCTTGATGGAATTGGGTTGATAAAAGCCTCTGTTGATTGCTCTTGGAGTTGGAGAGAAATCCATTGCGAACCGGGCTATAAATTATAAAAGCTTGAGTCAAAGTTTGAGGCAAACTTTGGCTCAAGCTTTTCATATCAGCTGCCCCCATTTGCTACTACCAACGTTTGGGCTAAAGTTTGAGGTCAAACTTTAGGCCAAACGTTGATCCCCTTGTGTGCATATGTGGCGCCAACGTTTGCCAAAACGTTTGAGGCAAACGTTGGCGCAAGCTTTTCTCCTCCAGGGTATGTTGGTGTGGCGCCAACGTTTGCCAAAAAGCTTGAGGCAAATGTTGGCGCAAGCTTTTCTCCTCCAGGGTGTTGGTGGGTGGCGCCAACGTTTGCCAAAAAGCTTGAGGCAAACGTTGGCGCAAGCTTTTGCTCCAACCAATATGAATTCACTCTTCCAAAAGCTTGAGCTAAAGTTTGAGGCAAGCTTTTGCTCAAGCTTTTTGTTCTCTCTTGCTCCTTTCCCTTTCTTCTTTCTTCAACCTTCTTCAAAGCTCTTTTCACCTATCATCAATCAACCAAACACATCAAAGCTATGCTCAAAATCATGAGTTTGTTATTCTTTCATAATATATGACAATTATAGCATAAAATCTCATGAAATTGCATTAATTCATCCATGGTTGATTGAATCAAAGGAAATATGAAATTTCACCCAATTGGCTTACTTATGGCTCAAGAAAGTGCATAAAATCAATTGAAAACAAAAGAAAAAGACTAGTGAAACTAGGCTAAGATGACTTGTCATCACAACACCAAACTTAAAACTTGCTTGTCCCCAAGCAAGAAAAGTCTTATTGAGAAGTAAGAATGAAATGGAAGAGGATGTTCATGCTAGCAGAGTATTATTGGTAGTTAATGGGGTTTTATGTGGATATGTAAACACTCACTTCTTATTGACTTTTAGGCCTAGAAAGTCTCCTTCAAGCATCAAGCAACACACTGCTATGACCTCTCATTATTCCTTTGTCCTTGACTATTATTTTTCTCTATAAGCTTTAGTTCAGTGTCATGTGTAACAAGTTCTTTTCTTTCTTTATACCTAACACATTATTCACTATAGACACTTGGCTCACATTCCTATTTAGAACATTGATGCCCAGCACCTCTTTGGGTTACTAAATGCCTTGTAACTAGGTTGCTCTTGATAGTGGACTTTCAGTTGAAAATCCCAGGTTAGTTAACCCAAGTTACGAAGTGTTGATGCACTCTAAAGAACTTAATAATCCAAGCAGATCCTAGTACAAAGACACCACAGGCATATATTCTAAAGTTCAAGCTATTAGTGTCTAGCTTTGTTTCTTTTTATTTTTCTTTTGTTCTGTTGCCACTCTTTGGCTATTTTTTTTCTTTTTATTCTTCTTTTTAGCCAAGGACTTTTATTTGATTGAGATTCATAGACAGTAGGCCACTTTCTATTTAGAAGGAGACATCCTAGTTCTCTTATTCACTAAAAGTGAGCTATCATACAATCACACATACATACCACCACTTACTTTTATTGTACTTCTATCTAACAGAGAACTATCTTACTTCACATTCAAACATTTCTTTTATTGAATTAAAGATGCAGGGGACAAAACATGGTTTTTGTTAAGTGAAAGTAAACACACAAGCACACACTTAGACTAGCTTACTTATTTTAAGGGAAACAAACATAATGCAAAGACTATTTCAAATAGATAGGATGCATGCTCTTTTTTTTTTCTTTGTAGTGATGAACAAGGAGCAAATCCACCTTTCATTTGTCATGCTTTTTCTTTCTTCTTTCATACACTTAGTTGTTGGTGTTCCATGTATTGTGAATGACACTCTTCTTGCCTTTCTTGAATTCTCATGTACTGTTGTGATAATCTTCCAATCGCTTCCTGCATCTGAGTCCTGTCCAGATTGTTATGTGATTGGGGTGTGGCTGTTCTTCTTCCTCTTGTATCTCTTCTCCCTCTTGTAACTCTTCTTCCTCCATTGGTTCTTCTCTTTGCCTTCTTCCGTGTGGTCTTCAGCTTTGCTGCGCTTCAGTAACCATCATCATTCTTTCAATGGTTATAGGCATGCCCGGGTTCAACCATGTTGGGTTATCGTCCTCCATTGGCACTTTAGCTCTTGCGCACAACCGCATAATGGTGCTTGGGTAGTATAACCAAGACCCAGCCGAGTTCTTCTCTGCAAGTTTTTGAAGATCCTTTGCAAGGATTTCAGGAACTTTCACCTCTCCTCCCACCATGATGCAATGCAACATAACAGCTCTTTTCCTGTTGACTTCTGAGGTGTTTACTGTGCCCATAATTGATCCTTTCAATAGCTCATACCATCCCTTTACTTCCGATATAAGGTCTCCTCTTCTCAGATACTTGTATTTGTTTTTGGCATCTCCTTCCCACTCTGAGTTCACCATACAAATATCTCTAGAAATTCTATCATAATCCGGATCTCCATTTATCCTTTGGTGGTATCCCGGTTCACCAAAGCGGACTGCTTTTAGTCCTAAGACTTTCTTGATGGCATCTGAACTAAAGTCTACTTCCACCCCCCGTACATAGCTCTTGTACGTTGGGGCTTCACCCGTGTTAAGTCTTGGGATGTTGGCATAGAACTCTCTTATGATATTTGCATTGACCCGAGTGATGGGTGAGACGAGTTCTTCCCATTTCCTCTTTCTAATCTTGTCCTTCATTTCTTGACACCCTTCATCTGGTAGCAAGAGTAGAACCTCTGGATATATCTTCTTCCCATTCATCCATTGAAGTTGTAATTGATGGTACCAAGATCTAAATCTCCATTGGTCATATTCCAGTGTATTCTCTTCCACCTCGGGTTCTTTTCCTTTTCTCCGTTTGGTTCTTGAGGAAGAGGCCATGTTCACTTGATTGGTTGATCTTCTTGAGGTTAAAGGGAGTGTGAAGAATATTGGAGATTTGGATGTGTTTTAGGAAAAGAAAATATTTGAGGCTGAGCTTTTATGATGAAGAATGATGAAGGGAATGGAGTTTGAATGGTTGGAGTGCAGGGAGTGTGCAACTCTTCAGTTATGTGCATGGCTTGAAGGTGGTGTGTTATAATTATTTAAATGAACAATGGAGGGCTGGGATGTAATTGGATACCATGCGAATCAAAGGTGTGCATGTGAGGGTGAATGAGGACAAAATTTGCTTCTTCAATGATTTTCAACGTGACCATTCCAAGGAGTGGGCAGATTCACTTTCTGAGGCATGTTATGGGATTTTGTCCTCATGCTATGCTTTCCCTTTGTCTTGTCTCTTTCATTGAGTGTTCTTTGACCACCTAACCATCACAACAAGACAATAAAGATCAACATTATCAAACCGTGGCAAGAATACTTCCTTTATTAACAACTATGTGAACTCTCATTCCTTATATCCATTTTAACCGTGACTTTTCTTGGAGGACACAAAACTTAATGTTTGGTCATATAGTTTTAAAAAATGTTTCTTCCTCCAACTGGTGTTCTTGAAATCCCAATGTCACTCTTGGTTAAATATTTATAAGAAATGCTTTCATTATAATTTTTTTTCTTTTTCTCTTTTTTTTTTTCATGAAGGATCAATTGTGTCCCTTAATCAGTGCATCAAGGTTTGATGAACACTAAACTTGTCTCTTGTTAAGGGGTAAATGTGAGATGCCAGCAGTTAATCACAATTGATGCCTTCATC
The DNA here is from genome assembly GCF_000816755.2 of Arachis ipaensis. Lineage (NCBI taxonomy): Eukaryota > Viridiplantae > Streptophyta > Magnoliopsida > Fabales > Fabaceae > Arachis > Arachis ipaensis. The sequence goes on from NC_029794.2 coordinate 66,407,186, forward strand.
ACAGAATATGATTTCTTTTCAATTGTAAGGTCTCAGAAAGTAACAACGTATGATCATTGGTGCATGATTTTTAATTTTCATGAAAAAAAAATTTGATCTCCTGAAAATATCCACCTATGCAGACACCAAACTTAGTGTTTGGTCATATGCTTCATCAGGATAACTAAGCATATAGTATGAAAATATTTGTAACACTGGTTTGGTGTGCTTGAAGGCACACCAAACTTAGAAGTCTTATCATATGTTTCAAAACAGTGCATGCATTCATTAAGTACGTTCATGAAAAAAAAAATTCATGCTCAGGTGATCATAGCTTATTGAATTTAAAATGACATAAATCTTAAATCATGGGTTGCCTCCCATGGAGCGCTCTTTTATTGTCACTAGCTTGACACTAGGGCTTTCTTTTATGGTGGTTGATGATTGTAGTGCCTCAACTTGTCTCCCCTGACTGTGATCCTTCTCTTTGTTCTCTGGTGTTCAATTTCAGCATGCTCTAATGAGAGTATATTGCTGACAGTGTAATAGTCATCCGTCTGTTGGCTTGCTCCCAGTTGTTAATAGACTAACTGCACTTTGTCACCTTTGGAAAGCCCTTCTGTTGGGATTTTTTTGTTCTTCCAACCCTTTTTGATTATGTTTTCATTCTTCTTCCTTCTTCTTATTGATTCTTTCTGCTTGCAAGTGGGCTTCATTTTGGGATTCTTCTTCTTGATAACTAACACATCAATGCTTTCATGAATCTCTTCATTGCTCTGTATAAGTTCTTTTTCTTCTTCCCATGCTGCATTATCTACTTCTTGCTTTGGAAGGTGACTGCTGATCATCTTGTCAATTTCTTCCTTCCTCTGCAGTTCTATCTTGTCAGCTTCCATGCTATCTTCTTTTTCATTGATGAACTTTATTTCTGGAGAGACACTTAGTGTGACACTTTCATCATGTAGCCTAAGGGTCAACTCTCCTTTTTCTACGTCTACGATGGCCCTAGCAGTGGCCAAGAATGGCCTTCCCAGTATAATAGAGTCACTATCATCCTCATCAGATTCCAAGATCACAAAATCAGTAGGGAAAATGAATCTGTCTACTTTGACTAGAAGGTTCTCAACTATACCCCTTGGGTACACTACTGATTTGTCCACCAATTCTAAAGACATCTATACTAGTTTCACTTCTTCCATGCGCAGCTTTTTCACTAGAGAGGAGGGCATTAGATTGATACTAGCCCCTAGATCACACAGCGCCTTGCTGATGGTCATGTTACCAATGGCACAGGGTAGAAAGAAACTCCCAGGATCTTCACGTTTAGGGGGAAGTCCCTTTTGAATCAGTGCTCTGCATTCTTCAGTGAGCATCACAGTTTCTTTTTCTAGCCAACTTCTTTTCTTGTTAATAAGCTCCTTCAAAAACTTGGCATACAGAGGCATTTGCTCAAGTGCTTCAGCCAAGGGAATGTTGATCTCCAACTTCTTGAAAATCTCAAGGAACTTATGAAAGTGTTGATCCTTAGCCTCCTTGTTGAATCTATGGGGATATGGCAGTGGAGGTACAAAGTTCTTCTCTGCTTGTTGCTTTTGATTCTTAGTTGGCTCTTCAATTGCTTCATTCCCCTTTTTTGGAATTTTTGATTGTTCCTCCTTTTCTTGAGTTTGCTTTGAAGTTTGCTTGCTTGCCATTGCATCATCACCATTGGCTTCCTCTGCGTGTGTTGGCTTTCCCCCCTCTATTGGCCTTTTGCTGTTCTCCGCTTGCTTCCTTGTAGTGTCATTGTTGCTCATCAATGTTCTCCCACTTCTTAACTGTATTGCCTTGCATTCTTCCTTAGGATTTGGAATTGTGTCACTTGGCAGGGAACTTGATGGTCTCTCAACAGAAATCTGTTTGGAGATTTGCCCAATCTGCCTCTCTAGGTTCTTCATGGAGGCTTCATGGTTCTTGGTTGTCATTTCTTGGTGTTTCCACATTTTGTCTATCAAGGTTTCCAAGTTAGTGATTCTTTGAGAGTCATGTGAAATTGGCTGGTTATGGGGTGTTGAGGGTTGGTGGTAAGTGTTTTGGTTTGTGGGTTGGTTATTGGATGGATAATGGTTGGAGTTGGGGTGGTTGTTTTGGGGTTTTCTGTAGGGGTTTTGGGTGGTTTGCTGCTGGTTGTTGTTTTGGTTGTTTCTTGAAGTATTTTGATTTGAGTTTCTTTGCCATGGTTGTTGGTTTTGGTTATGGTTATCTCCCCACTTCAGGTTTGGATGGTTCTTCCATGAAGGGTTGTAAGTATCACCATAGACTTCATTTGACCCAGAATTTTGATTGTGCATGTACTGGACTTGCTCCTGCTGTTGCTCCTCTTGAGTTTCTTCATTTGTTCCCCATGTGGTTGATGGTTGATTGGTGCTTACTACTGCAACTTGGAGGCTATCAATCCTCTTGGCCATTTGCTCAAATTATTGTTGAATCTGCTGCTGCATCAATTTGTTTTGAGCTAGGATTGAGTCCACTCCTTCCAACTCCATCACTCCCTTCCTTTGTGATGGTTGGCGTTGCCTTTGGTGAGCGAAGAAATACTGGTTGTTAGCTACCATATCAATGAGATTCTGAGCTTCTTCTGTAGTTTTCATGAGTTGCAAAGAGCCTTCAGCTGAATGATCCAAGGCCTCTTGAGATTTCAATGTCAAGCCTTCATAGAAATTCTGCAATCTATCCCACTCATTGAACTTTCCAGGGGGACACTTCCTGATCAGAGCCTTTAACCTTTCCCATGCCTCATATAATGGTTCAACCTCCATTTGGGTGAATGTTTGTACTTTAGTCTTCAATCTGATAACCCTTTGAGGTGGGTAAAATTTGGCAAGTAATTTGCTCACTAGATCATCCCAATTGTCAATGCTGTCTCTTGGGAAAGATTCCAACCATTGGGTGGCTTTGTCTCTGAGAGAGAATGGAAATAACAGTAGCTTATAGCTGTCAGGATGCACTCCATTGGTTTTAACAGTGTCACAAATCCTCAAGAAAGTGGATAAGTTTTGATTTGGATCTTCAAGTGGTCCTCCTCCATAGGAGCAATTGTTTTGAACTAATGTGATGAGTTGTGGCTTTAGTTCAAAGTTATTTGCATTAACATTTGGGGTATGAATGCTACTCCCATAATGTCTAGGATTTGCAAATGTGTAGGAGGCGAGAACTCTTCTCTGTGGTGGATTGTTGTTGTTATTAGCTGCTCCTCCTTGTGGATTATTTGGAATTGTTGTATGTTCCTCCATATCTTGGAACTCTTCTTCTTCCGAATCCTCTTCTCCAACAATGTTTTTCCCTCTTTCGGCTCTTCTTAATCTCCTGAGGGTTCTTTCGTCTTGTTCACAGAAGGTTGGTATAGCTCTCCTTGTCCCTGACATGCAAACAAAACATAAAAGTCATACAAAACCAGAAGGATAGCAATACTTCAATCCATGATGAAATTGTAGTTAGCTTAAGCAAAAATTCAAACAGTTAGTGGGTTAGTCCAAAGTTAGAGAAACAGAAAATAAAAATGCTAGATCTAGATCTCCACTTTACTTACTCACTGTCAATCTATTTCAATCCCCGGCAACGGCGCCAAAAACTTTATGTGTGGAAAATGATCCAACACGAAACTAACCGGCAAGTGCACCGGGTCGCATCAAGTAATAAAACTCACGGGAGTGAGGTCGATCCCACAGGGATTGAAGGATTGAGCAATTTTAGTTTAGTGGATGACTTAGTCTAGCGAATCAAGAGTTGATTTGAGTGGTTTGTATTCGACAGAAGCTAAATTGCATGAAATTAAAAGGGAGAGGGACAATTGGCAAAAAATTAAAGTGCAGAGAAATTAAAGAGGCTGAATCTTAAAGTGCAAGTAATATAAATTGCAGAAACTTAGATTGCAAGAAATGTAAATTGCAGAATCTTAAAGTGCAAGAAATGTAAATGGCTTGAATTGTAAAGGGAATTGGGAATTGGATTTGCAGAAATTAAACAAGAAACAATAAATTGCAAACAACAGGAATGTAGAAGATGGATTCAATTGAACCGGATCTTGACAAAAATGGAAATCAGCTTGGTGTAGCAACAAAACAGGGAAATTGAAATTTAAAGCTGTAGATCTCAGGACCCAAGAGACTAGATAACCAAGTCTAGATCTCACTGCCTTCCTAGATCCAACAAGAACAATTGCAAAGGAAATAAAGAAGCAATAAACAGAAAAGTAGAAGATGACTTGAATTAAACCGGATCTAAAACGGAAATGAGAAAAAGCTTGGTGTAGCAATGAAATAAAGAAATTGAAATTTAAAACTGTAGATCTCAGGACTCAAGATACTAGATAGCTGAGTCTAGATCTCACTGCCTTCCTAGATCCAGCAAGAACAATTGCAAAGGAAATAAAGAAGTGTAAATTACAGAGAGAGTAAAAGAAGAAGCAATTAATAGAAAAGGAAATTCAATTATGCAGAAAATTAAACAAGATCTCAAGGTGAGATTGAAACAGAAGTTCTTCAATTCTCCACCCAAGATCCAAAGCAAGAAAAGTAAAGAGTGCTGAGCAAGAACAAGGAAGAAGAGAGATCAATTCTCCTTCCTAATTCTTTAGAATTCTAAAGCAACAAATCAAAAATGTAAAGGTGAGCTCTCTGTAAGTGTTCCAAGAATTCTAAAGGAAAAGCTCCCAGAAAAACTTAAATCCTAAGTTATTTATACACTTTCTTCAAATGGTCTTCAAGCCTTGAATTGGGCCTTTGCTCTTGATGGAATTGGGTTGATAAAAGCCTCTGTTGATTGCTCTTGGAGTTGGAGAGAAATCCATTGTGAACCGGGCTATAAATCATAAAAGCTTGAGTCAAAGTTTGAGGCAAACTTTGGCTCAAGCTTTTCATATCAGCTGCCCCCATTTGCTGCTACCAACGTTTGGGCTAAAGTTTGAGGTCAAACTTTAGGCCAAACGTTGATCCCCTTGTGTGCATATGTGGCGCCAACGTTTGCCAAAAAGTTTGAGGCAAACGTTGGCGCAAGCTTTTCTCCTCCAGGGTATGTTGGTGTGGCGCTAACGTTTGCCAAAAAGCTTGAGGCAAACGTTGGCGCAAGCTTTTGCTCCAACCAATGTGAATTCACTCTTCCAAAAGCTTGAGCTAAAGTTTGAGTCAAGCTTTTGCTCAAGCTTTTTGTTCTCTCTTGCTCCTTGCCCTTTCTTCTTTCTTCAACTTTCTTCAAAGCTCTTTTCACCTATCATCAATCAACCAAACACATCAAAGCTATGCTCAAAATTATGAGTTTGTTATTCTTTCATAATATATGACAATTATAGCATAAAATCTCATGAAATTGCATTAATTCATCCATGGTTGATTGAATCAAAGGAAATATGAAATTTCACCCAATTGGCTTACTTATGGCTCAAGAAAGTGCATAAAATCAATTGAAAACAAAAGAAAAAGACTAGTGAAACTAGGCTAAGATGACTTGTCATCACCTCCCTCAAAGCTCTTTGATCTTCTCTAATTTCCTGGAGGAGGATGGAATGCTCTTGGTGCTCCACCCTTAGTTGTCCCATGTTGGAACTTAATTCTCCTAGGGAGGTGTTAATCTGCTCCCAATAGTTTTGTGGAGGAAAGTGTATCCCTTGAGGCATTAGTGGTTATGGAAAAACAAAAAAGCAATGCTTTTTCCACACCAAACTTAAAATGTTTGCTCGTCCTCGAGCAAAAGAAGGAGGAAAGGAGGAGAAGAAGAAGAAATGGAGGAGATGGAGGTGTGTGGTGGGTTCGGCCAAGGGTGGGGGAAGTGTGTATGAAAAGGTGTGAAGAGGAAAGAAGAAGAGGTATGGCAGGTGGGGATCCTGTGGGATCCACAGATCCTGAGGGGTCAAGGACTTATCATCCCTACTCCATTGAGGCATGCAAAAACGCTGATGAGAGGACTTTTGCGTGGTCTAGAAATTTGCGGATAAATCCTCGTTGCAAGTATAGTTTATAAACCTTCAAAAGTCCTTTCGTACAAACGTTTTGGTTGTCACAAGTAACAAACCCCTTTAAAATTGATAACCGAGTATTTAAACCTCAGGTTGTCTTCTCAAGGAATTGCAGGGAGGTACGTTCTTATTATTGGTTATAAGTTTGTAAATTGGGGTTTTGGAAGTAAGGAGGGAATATGTTATATGACAAGTAAAATAAAATAATAATAATAAAATCTCTTGGCAAGGTATAAGAATTGGAATTCCTATCCTAGTTATCCTTATCAGGTGTGAAGGGAATTGGGTTTTAATCCCACTTGGTCAGCCTTTATTGAACAAAGGAAGGTTAAGTGGACTGATTAGCTTGATTCTTCAAGTCCTAGTCAACTCCTGTGGAGAGACTAGTGTAAGAACAATCCTAGCTCAAGCAGAATCTGCCAATTTCAATCACTTGCTGAGTTTGATAACTCAAGTACTACCAATCACATGACCAAAGCCAAAAGGGAGAAAAAAAAAACCTAAATTAAGTTGAAAGCAATCTTAAACAGAGCAAAGCAATCGTAAATCTGAAATACCTCAAATAACATTAATTAAGAAAATTATATGTAACATGTAAGAGTTCATAAATTAAATTGGGAAAATAAATAAAAATAAAGAACCTGGGATTGAGAGCCACTCCTAAAACTAAGAGAAATCCTAAATCCTAATCCTAAGAGAGAGGAGAGAACCTCTCTCTCTCTAAAAACTATATCTACTCCTAAAATTGTAAATATGAAAGCTTGTTGATGAATGGATGCATTCCCCCACTTTATAGCCTCTAATCTGTGTTTTCTGGGCCGCAAACTGGGTCAGAAATAGCCCAGAATTCGCTGGTTGCGAATTCAAACACACTGATTTTTTGTCACTGCGACGCAGCCGCATGAAGCACGCAGTCGCGTTGCCTAGTGTCAAGGAAACTATGGCATATTATATATCAAATCGAAGCCCCTGATGTTAGCTTTCCAACGCAACTGAAACCGCGTTGTTTGGACCTCTGTAGCTAAAGTTATAGCCGTTTGAGTGCGAAGAGGTCAGGCTGGACAGCTTAGCAATTTCTCCAATTTCTTGTATTCCTTCCACTTTTGCATGCTTCCTTTCTATCCTCTGAGCCATTCCTGCCCTGTAATCTCTAAAATCACTTAACACACATATCAAGACATCTAATGGTAATAAGAGAGGATTAATATTAGAAAATTAAGATCAAAGAAGCATGTTTTCAATCAAAGCACATAATTAGGAAGGTAAATGTAAAACCATGCAAATGGCATGAATAAGTGGGTAAAGAGTTGATAAAATCCACTTAATTGAGCACAAGATAAACCATAAAAAAGTGGTTTATCAACCTCCCCACACTTAAACATTATCATGTCCTCATGCTAAGCTCAAGAGAAGCTATAAAGATAAAGAGGAATGGTAGAATGCATGAAATGCAACCTATCTGTATGAATGCAACTATATGCAGAATGTTTCTACCTACTTGGTTAAAAGTAAACAAATCTTTTAAGAACATACATGAACTGGATTTCACTAATTCAAATCATAAAAATGAAGTACAAATAGATTTGCAGAAGAAAATAGCTCATGAAAGCCAGGAACGAAGAATCGAGCATCGAACCCTCACTGGTAGTGTATACACTCTAATCACTCAAGTGTTTAAGGTTTGATTCTCTCAATTCTCTACTAACCTTGCTTTCTAAGGCTTGCTCTTCATGTAACAATCAACATAAATTTAATGCACAAACACACAAATCAAGAGGTCTTTTAAGGGTTGTAATGGGGTTAGGGTCAAGGTAGGATTGTATTTGGCCAAGTGGACTAAAATCTGAATCCTTAATTAACTTAAACTTGCCACCTAACTTTAGATAATCCATGTAATCATAATATAATATCTAACTATCCATTAACCATTGATAGCACGGAAACTTGTCTCTCAACAATTTTCCTTCGGCAAGTATACCAAATTGTCGTCAAGTAAAAACTCACAATAGAGTGAGGTCGAATCCCACAGAGATTGATTGGTCAAGCAACTTTAATTAGAGGAATGTTCTAGTTGAGCGAAGCAGAATTTGGTTTGAGAGTTTGATGACAAGTCATCCTAGCCTATTTTAGCTAGTCTTTTTCTCTTGTTTTCATTAGAATTATGCACTTTCTTGAGCTACAAGCAAGCTAATTGAGTAGATTTTCATGTTTACCTTGATTGAATCAACCATGTATGAATTCATGCCATTTCATGAGGTTTTATGCTATATTTGTTGCATATTGTGAAAGAATGAATATCTCATGATTTTGAGCATAGCTTTGATGAGTTTGGTTGATTAATGATAGGTGAAGAAAGCTTGGAGAAAGGTTGAAGCAAGAAGGAATGGCTAGGAGTGAAGAGAGGACAATGGAATAAGTGAAATTGAACCAGGAAGCAAAAAGCTGGACCTAAAGTTAGCATCAAACTTTTGCACAAACTTCTGGTTGAAAAGTTAGCCCCAACGTTAGCCCCCTAACTTGGAGGCTAACGTTGGTACTTGAAAATTCTCCCCTGGGCTTCAAAAGTTTGCGCCAACGTTAGCTCCCTAACTTTGAGGCTAACGTTGGCACATGAATTTCTCCCCTGGGCACCAAAAGTTTGCGCCAACGTTAGCCCCCTAACTTTGAGGCTAACGTTGGCACATGAATTCCTCCCCTAGGCACCAAAAGTTTGCGCCAACGTTAGCCCCCTAACTTGGAGGCTAACGTTGGCACATGAATTACAAGGGAGAGGAGCAAAAGTTTGCGCCAACGTTAGCCCCCTAACTTGGAGGCTAACGTTGGCGCCACAAGCACATTAGGCAAGGCCAACGTTAGGGTCAAAGTTGGACCCCTAACGTTGGCACCAACGTTGATATCAGCAAATTGTGCTAGCTGATATGAAAAGTTGGAGCCAAAGTTAGACCCCTAACTTTGGCTCAAACTTTTGGTCCAGCTTTTGCTAACCTCAAAACCGGTCCAATTGGTTCACTTTGGTTCTTCTCCAAACTTCAAGAGCAATCAACCAAGGCCTCTTTCAACCCAATTCCACCAAGAGCAAAGGCCCAACTCAAGGCTTGAAGATCATTTTGAAGAAAGTGTATAAATAGGGTAGAATTCAAGTTCTTCGGAGAGCTTTCCTTTTGGAATTTTCATAATAGTTTTTGGAGAGCTTTTGTTATTGAGTGAACTTTAATTTCTTTGTCTTGGGGAAGGAGAATTCACTTCTCTTCCTCTTAGTTTTATTGCTTTCAATTTCAATTACACTTGTCTTGGATCTTGGATTGGAGAATTGAAGAAATTTTGTTTCAATCTCAATCTTGGATCTCTCTGTTTCTTTACTGTTAATTGAATTTTATTTCTGGTTAATTGCTCTTCATCTATTCTCTTGGCAATTTACAATTCCCTTGCAATTGTTCTTATTGGATCTAGGAAGGCATTGAGATCTAGACTTGGTTTTCTAGTCTCTGGGTCCTGAGATCCAAATCTCCAATTTACATTCTGTTTCTTGTTTTCCATGTTCATTTACTTTTCTGCTATAAGATCCGATCCACTCCCAATTCCCTTTTACTCTTTTGTTTGATGCAGTTTAACTTTTCCTTGTTTAATTTCTGCAAATCTACGTCCCAATCCCCTTTACATTTCAAGCAATTTACA
>NC_029794.2:66416851-66453907 GCF_000816755.2 Arachis ipaensis
ATCTACATTGCAAGAAGCTAAGTTTGGTGTTGCACACCAAAACAATATAAGGGAGAATGAAGGATTCTAAGTTTGGTGTCCACCAAAACCCCATTGAAACACACATTCTCACTTTCTGCATAATGTACGCTTCAAGCATACTGGATGAAATAGTTAGCCATTTTACTGTTTTTATTAGTTTCCAGTTCTATCACTTTTGAAAAAGAAAAAGAAATTATCACAAATGGTTAACCATTGGCAAGGTACTAAGTTTGGTGTTCCCACACCAAAGTAAGTTCAAAAGCCCACAAATAAATCATGCATGCTAATCATTGTTTCTAAGTGCTTGGGGAACAAGCAACTTCCAATATCATTGCAGAGCATCATACAAGCCTTTGGAGGGATTAAGAATCATCAACCAAAGAAACAAAAGATGAACCTAAAGGCCAGCAATGATGATGATGAGAAGAAGGAAAGCAATTGAACTCCAACAGGTTGTATTGTTAAGTGATTGTTTTACATCAAATATTGCTGTAATTGAAAGTTGGATTGTATCCTTATCTGCCCTGCTTGTCTGCATAGCATAGTCTTTCTTTATAATTCAATAAGCAAGAGGCTTGATCATTCACAACATTCTCATCTTCAAAACTTGTTTGCACTCAATTTCCAAGAAATGCATCACATGAAAGTTCTTTGAAAAGAAGGATTGAGGAATTGAACAATTTTGAGGCAAGCAAAAGATTAGGAGAAGTGGTGGTTCTAGTTGTATGATAATGTATTGAGGTTGCATGCTTGTGAAAACTTGCATGGGAGCTCATAGGCGGGACATGAAGTTCAAAGAAGTATTGTGGAGATTCTCAAAAACTTATTGATCCAAGAAGCAGCAAACAAAACAAAAGGAAATAAAGAAAATACAAAAGCAAAAAAAAAAGAACATGGCCCAAGGCTCTGAGCATCAATTACTAGGCAGAAAAAGAAAGAAAGAAACAAAAACTCAAAGAGTTGTTATCCTAGTAAATGCTTGTGGTTGAAGTGTGTCAAGGAAAGAGGCTTGAGCAAGTAAATCCTTAGGGGTGCTTTAACACCTAATACCTTAAAACCAACTGGTTTAGGAGTATAGATTGAAAGCTTATCTAAAGAGCCGCTTTGAGACATGATACTTAGAGTCGAGGCCAAAGCACAGAAATTATAAGCTGCTTCAAGGTAATTACATATAAAGAGATCTCCATGATACCATTTGGATGAAAATCCTAAGACCTACGACTCCCAATATGTAAGGACTAGTGAGCACTGAAGCCCTTGCATAAGCATATGATTTAGAGTTCACCCCACTGTTACTTGATCACCTCACTCACTGTATTTTACAAGTGTTCCTCAATCCATCTTAATTAAAAGAATCTCTGAGCATAATTCATTTCTTGCTTGGGGACAAGCAAGCTTTAAGTTTGGTGTTGTGATGACAAGTGTACAATTCCCTTGCAATTGTTCTTATTGGATCTAGGAAGGCATTGAGATCTAGACTTGGTTTTCTAGTCTCTGGGTCCTGAGATCCAAATCTCCAATTTACATTCTGTTTCTTGTTTTCCATGTTCATTTACTTTTCTGCTATAAGATCCAATCCACTCCCAATTCCCTTTTACTCTTCTGTTTGATGCAGTTTAACTTTTCCTTGTTTAATTTCTGCAAATCTACGTCCCAATCCCCTTTACATTTCAAGCAATTTACATTCCTTGCACTTTAAGATTCCGCAATTTACATTTCTTGCACTCTAAGTTTCTGCCATTTAATTTCTTGTTCCTTAAGATTCAGCAATTTAATTTCCTGCACTCTTTACTTTCATGCAATTTACATTCTGCAAATCACAAATCACCCAACCAACACTCGATTCGCTTGACTAAATCAACCACTAAACTAAAATTGTTCAATCCTTCAATCCCTGTGGGATCGACCTCACTCCCTTGAGTTTTTATTACTTGATGCGACCCGGTACACTTGCCGGTTAGATTTGTGTGTTTTGGGAGAAATTTATTTTTCCTCCAAAATACTCATCAAGTTTTTGGCGCCGTTGCCGGGGATTGATTAGATTGACAATGATTAAGTGAAGTGGCAATTTAGATCAAAATACTCATCAGAGTTGCAGGAAATTAAATGGCGGGAAAGTAAATAGCAGAAAATGTAAATGCTGGAAGTAAAGAGCTGAAAGTAAATTGCAGAATTGTAAATGGGAATGGGGAAAATGCTCATGAAAGTAAATTGCAGAAATTAAAGAGAATGGGTAAGATCAGAAATGGGGATTCATTGGGCTTAGGAGATGTTGCATTCTTCGGAGCAAGTTCATTTTCATCTCTTCCTCAATCAATGCATTCATTGATCTCCTTGGCAATCTTAAGTGATCGAATTCCAATTCCTTGGTAATTCAATCTCTCAAATCTTGATCAATACCCAATTCCTTGGTCAATTGCTCATGAGAAGAGATAAAGTATGGTCACTGATTATACCACATGCATTCCCAAATCAAGTGTTGGTAGGATTATAGTCACCATACCCAACCAAACCCAATTTGGTCCAACATGAGAAGGTATTTCTAGCATGATCTCTTCATTCCTCTTCCAAGGTTCAGAAGAGATCCAAGTATGAATAGCTTCTTTTCTAAGATAACTACCCAATTGGATGAAGATTGAAAGCTTTCTAGTAAAATCAAGAGAAAAGATAGAAGAAGAGTAATAAAAATTAGTATTGATCCATCAAATTACAACGGAGCTCCCTAACCCAATGAAAGGGGTTTAGTTGTTCATAGCTCTGAAAATTGAAAACAAAGATGGAAAATACATTCTAAAAAATAAAACTAGAAGTGCAGAGAAAGTAAAATTATACAGAGAGTAGTTCTCAAAAGTTCCAACTTCCCCCCCTCCAAAAAGGTGCTTCCTGATTCAAAACTACCCCTATATATACTACTCTTCTGATCTTCTAGTTAATTCTTCAAGTCTTGAATATGGGCCTTTGGATCTTGAGTTTGAAGCAGTTATCTTCTGCAGTGGGCTTAGCTTTACTTGCAGAGAAAAAGTGTGAAGTAGGAAGGGTCTTTAGCTCAGGACGTTAGCGGCGTTAACGTTAAGTGAGAGTGTGGGTTCGAGAACGTTAGTGGCAATCACCTTTTTCACTAACGTTCCTCACCTAGGGATGATCCACATTAACTTCAACGTTAGTGGCACCAACGTGACCACCAACGTTGCCTCTTGGTCTTTCCCACACGTTATTGGGACTCGCCTTTTTCAATAACGTTGAGAGTCCTCCCTCCCTACGTTAGAGTTCACGTTAACTTAGTTAACGTGGCTCTTAACGTAGGCTTGCCAATTCTTCGTGAACGTTAGTGACACTTACCTTTGTCACTAACGTTCCAAGGTGCCCCTACTTCCCACGTTAGAGTCCACGTTAACTAAGTTAACGTGGAAGCTAACGTGGCCAATATGAGCTTGGTCCAACGTTAGTGACAAAGGTGAGTGTCACTAACGTTGGCTCCATTTTCTTTCTTTCACATTAGAGTTCACATTAACTTAGTTAACGTGACTCTTAACGTGGGCTATGATGGCTTCGAAGGCGTTATTGGCAATTACTTTTCTCATTAACGTTGCAAGCTAGCTCCCATTCCACGTTGGTGGTCACGTTAGTTAGACTAACGTGGCTGCTAACGTGGCTCTTTCTTGCTTCCTTTGTCCTGAAATCAAGCAATAAAGTGCACCAAAGTTCTAATCCACATCATGAGACATGCATTATCCAATTTGTCATCTAATTCATGCAAAATTCTCATGAAATCATGTAAAGTGCACAATGTATGCTCAAATCAAGATGTAAGTAAAATTCTATCCAAAACTTGCTTATTTCCTAAGAAAATGCATGAAACTACCCTAAAACAGTAAAGAAAAGGTCAGTGAAACTGGCCAAAATGCCCTGGCATCACAACACCAAACTTAAAGCTTGCTTGTCCCTAAGCAAGTACTGGAACAAGAGAATGATGAATGAAATGCCAAAAGAAAAGAGTCATTATTGTAGAAGTCATGTCCTTGGTTTTATGGTGGTTTCATGCATAGCAACTTAGGTTCATTCCTTCACTAGCTTTCAGACCTTTATCATGTCCTAGAATACTCACTTAATTGCACCCTATGAGACTCTTATTCATTGATCCTTTTATTGTTTTCAGGGCTTATTTGTGTTCTTAGGCTAAGTGCTCTGTGAGGGGGCGACTCTTTAAGATAAGCTTTCAGCCAGCACTCCCGAACCAGTTGGTTCAAGGTGCTAGGTGTTAAGACACCCCTAAGGACTTACTCCCTCAAGTCTCTTTCCCCCATACATACACACCACAGGCACATGGTTTGTTTATTTTCTTTCTTGATACCTTGGTGTCCAGCACCTCTTTGGGTTACTAAATGTTCTGTAGCAAGGTTGCCCTTGATAATGGACTTTCAGCTGATAATCCCGGGTTAGTTAACCCAAGTTACCAAGTGATGAAGCACTCCTACGAACTTATTCATCCAAGCAGATCCTTGGTACAGGAGCACCACAGACACATCTCTCAAGTTTCAAACCCTTGGTGCCTAGCCTTATTCTTTATTAACTTTTCTTTCTTTTTCAACTCTTATTGTTCTTTTCCCCTTTTTCTTATTAGGATCTTGTTATTTAGCTAGTCTCATGGGGTGTGTTTCAAGCATATGATTCAGGACAGATAGTTGTCTTCCCACCCTTGTTGGTGAATAAACTTAGCTAACTTATAACCACATCACACACTAAGGAACTTACTCCACAATATGAACTCCACTCTGGTCTTTGATAACAAACGTTCTCTTTTTATTTGATTCAAAAGGAGATAAGCAACACAATAAGCAGGATGGAATTGAAAACAGGCAACTTGACTAGTAATCATAGACCTAGGCAATGAAAAACTTAAAGATAGAATTGAAAATTTCTAAACTACCATGGAACATGTTCTATTTCACACATGATTTTCCTTATTTAAAGCTTGAAAAAGATGGAACAAAGAGGGAACTCCACCACCTTTTACTCATGGGATTGCCCATGCTCTCCCTCTAGCTTGTCCTCGTTGTGTCTACTTGTTGCGCTTGAGCTCCCACCTCCTTTGCTTTTTCCAATCAACTTCTTCCAGAAGCCAGCATCTTCCATCTTCTTATTTAATGTTTCCTTCTGCTGTTTCACCTTCCTCTCTTCTTGTTCTACAAAATCTTTTTGGACCTCATCATATGTAGAGATGGCATATTGTAGATTATGCATATGACTAGACATGTAGTTCAACTTGGCTTGAGTGTTTATGTTAAACTCCTCCCTATGTAGTTGCCGTCCTTCATTAAGTACACTGAACTCATTGAATGCCTTCGTCTGAGCTAGCTGGCGTTGGTTGAGTTTTTGAGGGCGCTTATCTTGACGCTTTTGCCTTTTAGACACTTGATTGATGGCTTGAGTGACCTAGAAATAATGTTCCATTTGCTGTTTCAGCCACTCCCCTTGTTGATTCATCCAATTAGAAAGGAGCTCTTCTTGACGATCCATCCTTTGAGCTTGAACATGCAGTTGTTGTTCTTGTCCCTCCATATAACTCCTTGCTAGTTCCTCAATGGCTCCATGAATGTGATTCAGGTTTATGTTGGTTGGGTCATAATATTCTCTTTGTTGGTGTTCTTCCTGATGAGATTCTTCTTGGTGAGCTCCTCCTTTTGGTTTTGGCTTTCCTATGTGAGGTCTTCTTTGTTGTTGGGATGGTGTCACATGAGTTAGACACTAAAACGTAATTAACCTCCCAGGATTTAACCAATCTGGGTTGCTATCCTCGAAGACAACCTTGGCCTTCGTGCACAGTCTGAGGATGGTACTGGGGTACCAAAGCCTGGCACCCGAATCAATCTTCTCAGCTAACTCTTGAATCCCCTCAGCTATAAGTTCGTGCACATTGATATCTCCACCTTATACTAAGCAATGTACCATAGTAGCTCAAGTGACGTTGACCTCGGAATTGTTTGCTGTTGGGAGGATAGATCTCCTCACGAGTTCAAACCATCCCTTGGCTTCAAGGCTGAGGTCTCCTCTCTTGATGAACCTGGGCCTCTTATCCACATACCTTTCCCAGTCAGCTCCTATAACACATATGTCATTCACAATTTGTTTGAGTTCATCATCATCAGGGCTCCTACTTACTCTTGCTTGATAACCGAGCTCATCAAAATGTGGTGATTTCAACTGAAGAGTCCTTGTTATAGCATTGGGGCTGAAATCCACTTCTCTCCCTCTTACGTAACTTTTGAAGGTGGGGGCCTTGGTTTTGTCTTCTCTGACCACGTTTGCATAGAACTCTTTGATGAGGTTTGTATTTATCTTCCCCTCCGGGTTCGTAAGCCTTTGCCAACCCCTTTGTTCAATCTTCTCTCGAATCTGTGGGCACTCATCCTCGTCAATTTAGAACGTTAACTCAGGCAGTATCTTCTTGAGCTTTATCCGTTCAAATTCTAGTTCATGGAATGCAGTTTTGAATCTCTTCTCATCGAAAGGAATGCTCTCCACTGGTTCCTTCCTCTTTTGCCTCTTGGAGCTTGATGATGCCATGAGTTTAAGTTGATGTGTGAAGAGGGTGGAAGGTACGGATAGATGAGGAATTCGGTTGGTTAGGACAAGGTGTGATGAAGGAAAAGAGTGTTTGGTTTCGAGAATGAGAAGTGTGGGGAGTGAAATTGGAATGTTAAGGGAGTACTTAGTGCGAATTACTTATATAAGGAAGTGGTGTGCGGATGAAAGGTGTGGATTGATGGGGTTGGTGTATGAAGAACGGATGGGGTTCTGCAGGGGATGAGCACAAGGATCATCATCTTTATGAGAGAGATTGGTTCGGTCTTCAAGGGTCTCATTCTTTCAATGTTGTATGGCACATTTCCCAATGCATTTCCCCTTGAGACACGTGTGTATTCTCCCTTCATGAAGTGGCCGAACCCTCCTCATTTAATTGTCCACTCAATCCACTTCAATACCCCTTTCTTCTCTCCTACAAAATAAAAGATTTGTGATTAAAAAAATATGTGTGGAAAGTGGCGGCAAAATTAAAAGAATAACTACTTTTTAAAGTTTTTGTTTTAACTAACTAAGTGCCATTCATTAAAGCAAACCAACTGACTAACTCAACATCTATGTGTGCAACATTGGCAACACCAAACTTAGTTTGGTTCCGTGTGGTGTAAAAGATTTGTTCAAGGCCCCTAAGAGTAACATGATATGGGTACATTGATGTTCTCTTAGTGTGCCTTGAACACCAAACTTGTTCTTCACTAAATGTTGCACACAAGGATTCATTCAAGTCCATGTCAAGTTGATTTGAAATTCCTGAACCTTCCATTATTAACTACTTTTAAAAGC
The DNA here is from genome assembly GCF_000816755.2 of Arachis ipaensis. Taxonomy (NCBI): domain Eukaryota; kingdom Viridiplantae; phylum Streptophyta; class Magnoliopsida; order Fabales; family Fabaceae; genus Arachis; species Arachis ipaensis. The sequence continues at coordinate 66,424,238 of NC_029794.2, forward strand.
ATGTAAAACATGGGTTGCCTCCCATGAAGCACTTCTTTAGCGTTACTAGCTTGACGTTTTGCCTTTGTCATGGTGGTTGGTAATGCTTCAGATCTTTCTCTCTTGCAGTAGACCTATATCCATTGGCTTCATCAAGGATCTCCACATGTTCTAAGGAAAGAACTCTGTTGATGGTGAAGACCTTAGGTAACTGAGATGGGATGGTGGGGAGATCGGGGGGAATAGCTGGGAAGTAAGCTGAGATTACTTTATCCCCTGGAGAGAAGTCCTCTGTAGGGATCTTCTTGTTCCTCCACCTCCTTGGTGCCTTCTTCTTTGTCCCTTTTGATGTTACCTTGCTCTTTGTGACCTCCTCTTCTAAGGGAATTTTGTTACTGGTCTCATATGACTCTGGTGGTTCAGGTTCCTCCTTATTTTCCTTGAGCTGTGATAGCTGCTGATTGCCTTGTTCTTCAACCAAATGGTTTCCCAGAGGTGTTGGTTGTGCTTCAGTGCTTGCCTCCTCCCTCAGTATCTCATTATGATCTGTTTCTTCTGAGAGTTTGAAGACATTGAAGCTGAGTTGTTCATTATGGATCCTCAAAATTAGCTCTCCTCGCTCCACATCTATGAGTGCTCTGGTTGTAGCTAAGAAAGGTCTTCCCAATATGATTGGGTGAGTGTGACTTTCTTCCATGTCCAAGATGACAAAGTCTATGGGAAGGAAGTATTTTCCCACCTTCACCAGCACATTTTCAACCACTCCTACTGCATGTTTTTGAGTTTTGTCAGCCAGCCTGATAACTACATCTGTGGCTATTATCTCATTGATCTGCAGCCTTTTCATAAGGGATAAAGTCATTAAGTTAATGCTTGCTCCCAAATCGCAGAGTGCTTTATCAAACATTGTTTATCCTATGGCACAGGGGATGTGAAAACTCCCTGGGTCCTTCCTTTTTATAGGCAACTCTGGTTGAATGAGAGCACTGCACTCCTTATTCATAACTATTGTTTGTCCTCCGTTGAGTGAGCTTTTCCTGGTCAGCAGCTCCTTCATATACTTAATATATGAGGGCATTTGTTGGAGGGCCTTGATGAATGATATGTTTACATGGAGGGATGCAAACAGGTCAAGAAACCTTGAGTATATTCTCTTCTCTACAGCACCATTGAGTAATTGGGGAAACGGTGCATAGAGTTTCAGCAGCTCCTTCTATGTCAGCTCTTTTTGTGAAATTTTGGGTTCTTGGTGATCTTTTTCCTGTTTCTCTGCTGATGTCTCTCCAAGTTGTTCTAATGGCTTGTTTTGCTTTTCCTGAGTCTCCTTATTACTTATAGTAACCATCTTGCAATCTTCCCATCTGACTTTCTGTGCTTCACCTCTCGGATTTTTCTCTGTGTCACTTGGGAAGCTATCAGTAGGTTTGGAAATCTTTTCAGATAAGTATCCCACTTGAAATTCCAGCCTCTTGATGGTGTCCCCCTGGTTCTTTGGTAATAAGCTTGTTTTAGGCCAGCAGTGCATCCACATTGTTTAGCTCCATCACTCCTCTAGTGTTGCCTCTTTCAGAAGCATAGAAGTAGTCATTCTCCGCTACAGTCTCAATGACATCTATGGCTTCTTCAATGGTCTTCTTCTTGTTCAGAGATCCCCCAGATGAATGGTCTACTGCCTTTTTTGATTCATAAGAGAGGCCTTCATAGAAAATGTGTAGTTGCACCCATTCATTGAACATATCTGGTGGACACCTTCTTGTCAGGTCCTTAAACCTCTCCCATGCTTCATATAGAGTCTCACCATCCTGCTGCCTGAATGTTTGCACCTTAGCTCTCAGCCTGTTGATCCGTTAAGGAGGATAGAATCTTGCCAAGAATTTGTTCACCACATCTTCCCAGGTTACTAAACTCTCCTTTGGGAAGGATTCCGGCCGTTTAGATGCCTTGTCCTTAAGTGAGAAAGGGAACAGAAGTAGTCTATAGGTGTCAGGATGAACACCATTAGACTTCACAGTATCACATATCCTCAGGAAGGTGGTTAGATTTGATTGGGGTCTTATTGGACACCTCCTCCGAATGAACAATTGTTCTGAACAAGGGTGATGAGTTGTGGCTTTAGTTCAAAGTTGTTGGCATGTATGGTTGGCCTTTGGATGCTGCTTCCACAGTTTCCTGGGTTTGGGTTGATGTAAGAACCCAGAACTCTTCTCTCTTGTTCAGCCTGATGCGCTGGACCTTCTCTGCCATGGTTGTGAGCCTCTTCTTCATGATGGTTCTCCATGTTTTCATCCATGTCTGGTTCAAAGTACTCCTCTTCCTCAGCACCAACTACTCTCTTTCCTCTTGCTTCCCTCCTTAATCTAAGGAAGGTCCTCTCAGGTTCAGAATCAAAGAAAGTTGAAGCCCCGCTTCTTCTCCCTGTCATACAACCAATAAGGCACAAGCAAGGAAATAGATACAGAAAGTACTCTTGTTAAAATTGGTGTTAGTGTGAGTGATGCAATATATCAAACAGTTAGTGGGTTAGTGAACTGAATGGTAAATAACTAAGAAAAAGGAGTAGGGGGAAGGGAGGAAAATAACTAAAACTGAAAGTAATTAACACAAACAGAAATTTAAATCAAACAAAAGAAAAATGCTCAATCTAGTTATCCTCCAATTTAGTCATTGTTGATACAAAATCAATCCCCAGCAACGGCGCCATAAACTTGATAGCACGGAAACTTGTCTCTCAACAATTTTCCTTTGGCAAGTATACCGAATTATTGTCAAGTAAAAACTCACAATAGAGTGAGGTCGAATCCCACAGGGATTGATTGATCAAGCAACTTTAATTAGAGGAATATTCTAGTTGAGCGAAGCAGAATTTGGTTTGAGAGTTGCAGGAAATTAAATGGCGGGAAAGTAAATAGCAGAAAATGTAAATGCTGGAAGTAAAGAGCTGAAAGTAAATGACGGAAAGTAAATTGTAGAATTGTAAATGGGAATGGGGAAAATGCTCATGAAAGTAAATTGCAGAAATTAAAGAGAATGGGTAAGATCAGAAATGGGGATTCATTGGACTTAGGAGATGTTGCATTCTCCGGATCAAGTTCATTTTCATTTCTTCCTCAATCAATGCATTCATTGATCTCCTTGGAAATCTTAAGTGATCGAATTCCAATTAAAATACAATCTGAAAAATAAAACTAGAAGTGCAGAGAAAGTAAAATTATACAGAGAGTAGTTCTCAAAAGTTCCAACTTCCCCCTCCCCAAATAGGTGCTTCCTGATTCAAAACTACCCCTATATATACTACTCTTCTGATCTTCTAGTTGATTCTTCAAGTCTTGGATATGGGCCTTTGGATCTTGAGTTTGAAGCAGTTATCTTCTGCAGTGGGCTTAGCTTTACTTGCAGAGAGAAAGTGTGAAGTAGGAAGGGTCTTTAGCTCAGGACGTTAGTGGCGTTAACGTTAAGTGAGAATGTGGGTTCGAGAACGTTAGTGACAATCACCTTTTTCACTAACGTTCCTCACCCAGGGATGATCCTCGTTAACTTCAACGTTAGTGGCACCAACGTGACCACCAACGTTGCCTCTTGGTCCTTCGCACACGTTATTGGGAATCACCTTTTCCAATAACATTGAGAGTCATCCCTCCTTACGTTAGTGTTCACGTTAACTTAGTTAACGTGGCTCTTAACGTAGGCTTGCCAATTCTTCGAGAACGTTAGTGACACTTACCTTTGTCACTAACGATCCAAGGTGCCCCTACTTCCCACGTTAGATTCCACGTTAACTAAGTTAACGTGGCTTCTAACGTGGTAATGAGAGCCATCTCCAACGTTAGTGACAAAGGTGAGTGTCACTAACGTTGGCTCATCATCCTACCTCAACGTTAGCTTCCACGTTAACTAAGTTAATGTGGAAGTTAACGTGGCTCATAGTGGCTCATTGTGGCTCATTCCAACGTTAGTGATAAAGGTGAGTGTCACAAACGTTGGCGATTGTTTGCTTTCTCCACGTTAACTTTAGTTAACGTGGGAGTTAACGTAGCTCAAGATGGCTTAGTCCAACGTTAGTGACAATGGTAAGTGTCACTAACGTTGGCCATTCTTTTGCTTCCCAACGTTAGAGTCCACATTAACTAAGTTAACGTGGAAGCTAACGTGGCCAATATGAGCTTGGTCCAACGTTAGTGACAAAGGTGAGTGTCATTAATGTTGGCTCCATTTTCTTTCTTTCACGTTAGAGTTGATGAGTATTTTGGAGGAAAAATAAATTTCTCCCAAAACACACAAATCTAACCGGCAAGTGTACCGGGTCGCATCAAGTAATAAAAACTCACGGGAGTGAGGTCGATCCCACAGGGATTGAAGGATTGAGCAATTTTAGTTTAGTGGTTGATTTAGTCAAGCGAATCAAGATTTGGTTGAGAGATTTGTGATTTGCAGAATTTAAATTGCATAGAAAGTAAAGGGAATGGGTAATTGACATGAAATCAAAGAGGATGAGAATTAAATTGCTGAATCTTAAAGTGCAAGTAACATAAATTGCAGAAACTTAGATTGCAAGAAATGTAAATTGCAGAATCTTAAAGTGCAAGAAATATAAATGGCTTGAAATGTAAAGGGGATTGGGGCTGGATTTAAACAAGGAAAAGTTAAATTGCATTAAACAGAAGAGTAAGAGGGAATTGGGATTGAATCGGATCCGAAACAGAAAAGTAAATGAACATATAAAGCAATAAACAGAGAATTGAAATGGGAAGTCAGATCTCAGGACCCAGAGACTAGAAAACCAAGTCTAGATCTCAATGCCTTCCTAGATCCAACAAGAATAATTGCAAAGGGGCTTGCTTATGGCTCAAGAAAGTGCATAATTCAATTGAAAACAAAAGGAAAAGGCTAGTGAAACTAGGCTAAGATGACTTGTCATTACAACACCAAACTTAAAGCTTGCTTGTCTTCAAGCAAGAAATAAATTTATGCTCCAGGGTTCTTTCAATTAAGATGGATTGAGGAACACTTGTAAAGTGCAGTGAGTGAAGTGATCAAGTATCAGTGGGGTGAACTCCAAATCATATGCTTATGCAAGGGCTTCAGTGCTCACTAGTCCTTACATATTGGGAGTCGTAGGTCTTTAGGATTTTCATCCAAATGGTACCATGGAGATCTCTTTATAAGTAGTCACCTTGAAGCAGCTTATAGTTTCTGTGCTTTGGCCTCGACTCTAAGTATCATGTCTCAAAGCGGCTCTTTAGATAAGCTTTCAATCAATACTCCTAAACCAGTTGGTTTTAAGGTATTAGGTGTTAAAGCACCTCTAAGGATTTACTTGCTCAAGCCTTTTTCCTTGACACACTTCAACCACAAGCATTTACTAGGATAACAACTCTTTGAGTTTTTGTTTCTTTCTTTCTTTTTCTGCCTAGTAATTGATGCTCAGAGCCTTGGGCCATGTTCTTTTTGCTTTTGTATTTTCTTTATTTTCTTTTGTTTTGTTTGCTGCTTCTTGGATCAATAGATTTTTGAGAATCTCCACAATACTTCTTTGAACTTCATGTCCCGCCTATGAGCTCCCATGCAAGTTTTCACAAGCATGCAACCTCAATACATAATCATACAACTAGAACCACCACCTCTCCTAATATTTTGCTTGCCTCAAAATTGTTTAATTCCTCAATCCTTCTTTTCAAAGAACTTTCATGTGATGCATTCTTGAAAATTGAGTGCAAACAAGTTTTGAAGATAAGAATGTTGTGAATGATCAAACATCTTGCTTATTGAATTATAAAGAAAAACTATGCTATGCATGCAGGTAGGGGTATATAAAAAAAAACTATACTATGCAGACAGGCAGGGTAAATAAGGATACAATCCAACTTTCAATTACAGCAATATTTGATGTAAAACAATGACTTAACAATACAACCTGTTGAAGTTTACTTGCTTTCCTTCTTCTCACCATCATTGTTGCTGACCTTCATGTTGGTCATGTTCATCTTTCTCCTTTTTGATGATGTTCAAACCTCCAAAAGCTTGTATGTCATTCTGCAATGATGTTGAAAGTTGCTTGTTCCCCAAGCACTTGGAAACAATGGTTAATTTTCATGATTTATTTGCGGGCTTTTTGAACTTACTTTGGTGTGGGAACACCAAACTTAGTACCTTGCCAAAGGTTAACCATTTGTGATAATTTCTTTTTCTTTTTCAAAAGTGATAGAACTGGAAACTAAGAAAAACAGTAAAATGGCTAACTAGTTCATCCAGTATGCTTGAAGCCTACATTATGCAAAAAGTGAGAATGTGTGTTTTAATGGGGTTTTGGTGGACACCAAACTTAAAATCCTTCATTCTCCCTTAGATTGTTTTGGTGTGCAACACCAAACTTAGCTTCTTGCATTATAGATAAAACTAATTAACCTTTTTATTGAAATAGATATGAAAAGATAGTTACCTCCGGTTGGGTTGCCTCCCAACAAGNGGGAGTGAGGTCGATCCCACATGGATTGAAGGATTGAGCAATTTTAGTTTAGTGGTTGATTTAGTCAAGCGAATCAAGATTTGGTTGAGAGATTTGTGATTTGCAGAATTTAAATTGCATAGAAAGTAAAGGGAATGGGTAATTGACATGAAATCAAAGAGGACGAGAATTAAATTGCTGAATCTTAAAGTGCAAGTAACATAAATTGCGGAAACTTAGATTGCAAGAAATGTAAATTGCAGAATCTTAAAGTGCAAGAAATATAAATGGCTTGAAATGTAAAGAGAATTGGGGCTGGATTTAAACAAGAAAAAGTTAAATTGCATTAAACAGAAGAGTAAAAGGGAATTGGGATTGAATCGGATCCGAAACAGAAAAGTAAATGAACATATAAAGCAATAAACAGAGATTTGAAATGGGAAATCAGATCTCAGGACCCAGAGACTAGAAAACCAAGTCTAGATCTCAATGCCTTCCTAGATCCAACAAGAACAATTGCAAGGGAATTGTAAATTGCAAAGAAAGTAGATGAAGAACAATTAATCCGAAACTGAAATTCAATTAAGCAGTAATATTCAATCAAGGGAAACATGAAAATCTAGCTAATTGGCTTGCTTGTAGCTCAAGAAAGTGCATAATTCTAATGAAAACAAGAGAAAAAGACTAGTTAAAATAGGCTAAGATGACATGTCATTAAGAGTTCACGTTAACTTAGTTAACGTGACTCTTAACGTGGGCTATGATGGCTTCGAGGGCGTTATTGGCGATTACTTTTCTCATTAACGTTGCAAGCTAGCTCCCATTCCACGTTGGTGGTCATGTTAGTTAGACTAACGTGGCTGCTAACGTGGATCTTTCTTGCTTCCTTTATCCTAAAATCAAGCAATAAAGTGCATCAAAGTTCTAATCCATATCATGAGACATGCATCATCCAATTTGTCATCTAATTCATGCAAAATTCTCTTGAAATCATGTAAAGTGCACAATGTATGCTCAAATCAAGATGTAAGTGAAATTATACCCAAAACATGTTTATTTCCTAAGAAAATGCATGAAACTACCCTAAAATAGTAAAGAAAAGGTTAGTGAAACTGGCCAAAATGCCTTGGCATCAACCATGTTTTCCACATATTCATGCATTCTAATTCAAGTACAGTACATATGCATTGCTTTCACTTACTTTGGGGCATTTTGTCCCCTTTTTGCTTAATTGCTCTTTTTCTTTTCTTTTTCTCTTTTTCTTCTTCTTTTTTTTATATATATATATATATTTTTTTTCTTTTATTTTTCTCAATGCATATGATTAAATTATTGAATGCATGAACATGTCCTAAATATTTCTTTCACATTTTCATAAAGATATATAACATCCAATTCTTAAACCAAATATTTTCAAACCCACTTTTCCCACACTTAATTCATGAGCACTCTCACTAGTCTAAGCTAACCATGGATTCAACTTAAGGACAATATTGTTTTCCGCTTAGAGTTAATGATGTGCTAAAGTAAAGAACAAAGGGGTAAAATAGGCTCAAATTGGTTTGCAAAGGATAATGAAAGGTAAGGCCATATGGGTATGTAAGCTCAGTGAAACAAAGGCCTCAATCATATAAGTGCATGTATACATTAAACAATGGAAATATAGAATTAAGCAAGACAAACATCACAATTTTAGAGAGAAAATACACACTAAAATAGAATTTTGGTTGATAAAATGTAACCAAAACTCTGGTGCACGAAATTTTGATCTCAGGCAACGGCGCCAAAACTCTGTACGCACGTCTTAATAAATCGTTTTTCATTCACAACTTCGATACAACCAACCAGCAAGTGCACAGGGTCGTCCAAGTAATAAACCTTACGTGAGTAAGGGTCGATCCTACGGAGATTGTCGGTATGAAGCAAGCTATGGTCACCTTGTAAATCTCAGTTAGGCGGATAATAATTGATTATGGAGTTTTCGAAAATATATAATAATTAAACAGAAAATAAAGATAGAAATACTTATGTATATCACTGGTGAGAATTTCAGATAAGTGTATGGAGATGCGTTCGTTCCTCTGAACTTCTGCTTTCCTGCTGTCTTCATCCAATCAGTCATACTCCTTTCCATGGCTGGCTTTATGTAAGGACATCACCATTGTCAATGGCTAATTTTCATCCTCTCTGGAAAATGGTCCGATGCGCTGTCACTGCATGGCTAATCGTCTGGAGGCATCACCGTGGTCAATGGCTGCATCCTATCCTCTTGTGAAAATGGTCCAAATGCTCTGTCACAGCACGGCTAATCATCTGAGGTTCTCGATCATACATGAATAGGATTCACCCTCCTTTTGCGTCTGTCACTACGCCCAGCACTCGTGAGTTTGAAGTCCGTCACAGTCATTCAATCCCAGAGCCCTACTCGGAATACCACAGACAAGGTTTAGACTTTCCGGACTCTCATGAATGCCGCCATCAATCTAGCTTATACCACGAAGATTCTGATTAAGAGATCCAAGAGATAATCATCCAATCTAAGTTGGAATGGAGGTGGTTGTCAGGCACGCGTTCGTGGGGGAATGATGATGATTGTCACATTCATCACATTCATGTTGAAGTGCGAATGAATATCTTAGAAGTGGAATAAGTTGAGTTGAATAGAAAAATAGTAGTGCTTTGCATTAATTCATGAGGAACAGCAGAGCTCTACACCTTAATCTATGGAGTGTAGAAACTCCACCGTTGAAAATACATAAGTGAAAGGTTCAGGCATGGCCGAATGGCCAGCCCCCAAAACGTGATCAATATGATCCTCAGATGAACTAAAAATCATAAGATGTCTAATACAATAGTAAAAAGTCCTATTTATAATAAACTAGTGACTAGGGTTTACAGAAGTAAGTAATTGATGCATAAATCCACTTCCGGGTCCCACTTGGTGTGTGCTTGGGCTGAGCTTGAATGTTACACGTGCAGAGGCTCTTTCTGGAGTTGAACGCCAGGTTGTAACGTATTTTTGGCGTTCAACTTTGGTTCGTGACGTGTTTTTGGGGTTTAACTCCAGACAGCAGCGTAGAACTGGTGTTCAACGCCCTTTTGCATCGTCTAAACTCGGCCAAAGTATGGACTATTATATATTTCTGGAAAGCCCTGGATGTCTACTTTCCAACGCAATTAAAAGTGCGCCATTTTGAGTTCTGTAGCTCCAGAAAATCCACTTTGAGTGCAGGGAGGTTAGAATCCAACAGCATCAGCAGTCCTTCTTCAACCTCTGAATCTGATTTTTGCTCAAGTCCCTAAATTTCAGCCAAAAAATACCTGAGATCATAGAAAAACACACAAACTCCTAGTAAAGTCCAGAAATGTGAATTTAACATAAAAACTAATAAAAACATCTCTAAAAGTAACTAGATTCTACTAAAAACATACTAAAAACAATGCCAAAAAGCGTATAAATTATCCGCTCATCAAGTTCTAAACCATGTTCCAGTATAATATCTCTTCAAACAAGTGTAACATTAAATTTTATTCAAATTAGTGAAATTCTCTAAAAATTTTCTTGAAAAAGAAAATATTACTTCAACCAAGTGGTAAAATATGCAAAAAATTAAACAAATACGCAATCAAACATGCAAATGCAACAATGCAATAATGAATAAGGAAAATAAATCATTGGTGTTAAGAAGAAGGAAATAGCTAACCCATGGAGATCGGTATCAACCTCCCCACACTTAAAGATTGCACTGTCCTCGGTGCATGCTAAGATGTGCAAGTGGATGGGTGGGCTTCAACTGATGCCTTTCTCTATAGATTGTGCAGATTGACTTGCCTGTCTCCCCATGTAAACGTCTTCCGGTTCTCTTCCTGGTGGCCATCCTGAAAGAAAAAGGGAAGGAAAGTAACCCAAAGCATAGAGATAAGAAAATAAAGAAGTGACGCGGTCGCGTGGGGCACGCGGTCGCGCGGCTTGCACTTAAACTGATTGACGCGGTTGCGTCGGTTACGCGGTTGCGTGACACAATTCATGCTACTGGCACGAGGGCAGCCTCGCGCTCGCACAACTCTCTGTTCAAATTATTATTAGTGCTAAATTTTAAGTGACGAGATCGCATGCGGCATGCGATCGCGTGAGTGGGCTTTAGAAGAATGTGACGCGGTCACGTGGGTCTCGCGGCCGCGTGGGTAGAATTGTGCATTCAGCACCAATCCAGCACCACTCTAGCACAATAATTGGTTGTACACCCTTTTACGTCAAAATCCAGGGCACGCGGCCGCGTGGGGAACGCGGTCGCGTGGGAGGCCATTATTCCCATATGACGCGGTCACGTCAGCGACGCGGTCCTGTGGGACGATTTGTGCCATTGGCACGCCTCCAGCGATGTTTCTGCATAACTCTCTGTTCATATTAGTGTTGTCTCCCATCTCCTTGCGACACGGACGCGTCAATGAGGCGGTCGCGTTGCATGACTTTTTTTTTTTAATAATGCAGTATGCAGAATTCAATGGGAATATGAATGTTATGCAAAATTTCAGGTTCAATACAATACAATAAAATAAAACTCGAAAACAAATAAAACTAAATAAAAATGAAAAAGGAACGATCATACCATGCTGGGTTGTCTCCCACCTAGCACTTTTAGTTAAAGTCTTTAAGTTGGACATTTGGGGAGTCCTTTGTTATGGTGGCTTATGCTTGAACTCATCCAGGAATCGCCACCAATGTTTGTGATTCCAATATCCTCCGGGATCCCAAACTAGGCGCAGAAAGCCTTCAAGTATGTTAAAGCAAGTTACAAGGCCCCAAGAGTGTTGATTGCCAGAATGAATTCCGGGATCCCAAATCTTGCTTTTGCACCCGTCTTCAAGTTGATTATCATGATTCCATTCGGGTGATTCAGCTTTAGAATTCTCACTGAAGTATCCAAACAACTTCCTAGACCCATTCAATTGAGCTCTACACTAACCTTTGTGTTTAAACTTAAAGCTTCCAACCATAATGAACCTTGCAGGACAGTTCTTACCACTGACCATCTTCCGTTTACTCTTAATGCCACAAAGAGTTCTAAGTTGACCATCCATCTCCAGTAGCCCATATTCAAGTGGAATTAGAAAGCTAAGGGATATGAATTTTACCCACTTGAATGTTGTGAAGGATAATGGAAACTTAGGGGGAGGGGTCTCCAATAACTTTGCCAAGGTAATTTCAAGCTCCATTCCCTTGTGCTCTTTGACAACTTCCACCTCTTTGCAAACTTCTTTAATTTCAACCTCTTCCTCTTGGTAGCTTTTCTCCAATTCAATCTCTTCTTTATTGCTTACCGAGGGCATGGGAGGCTGTGCTTCTTCTTCTTTAATCTCCATCTCTTGATCAACCTCTTCCAAGTCTTCAACTATGATATGCTTTGGAGGTTGTACACCCTTCTCAACATCAAATGCAACCGTCTTAGAAGGAGGTTCGATGCCTTGACTTTCTCATGGAGGTTCAGCATCTCCTAAGTCTTCAACCACTTCTTCCTCTGCAACTATTATGGCTTCCTCCACTTGTTCCAATACAAAGCCATGTTCCTCATTATCCACCGAAGTTTCTAGTGTCTCCTTCATGCTTTGCGCTTCTTTTGATTCTCCACATGTAGCAATGGGAGTTCTTTGAGTGCTCAGATATTGGGAAGCTATTATATTTACTAACTTGCCGAAGGTGGCCGCGAAATTTTGCACACTCTTATTCATCCTTTCTTGCCTTTGAAGAATAACACGAAGTCTGTCATCCATTGGAGGTTGGGGTGGATATGAGGATTCATTGGTTAGGAGAGAGGGTTCATAATAGGAAGGTGGTTCATCTTGATAATGATATGGAGGTGGTGAATATTGAGGTGGTGGTTCATGAGAGTAGTTGTGTTGGAAAGGTGGTGGTTCTGTGTATGGTTCATTTGGCTCATAAGGTGGTTGGTATGGTGGATACGAGTTAGGGTCATATGGAGGTGAATGGCGGAAATGGGCTTGTGAGTATGGTGGTCCAAGGTCATACGGCGCCATTTTGATGAGAGAACTTTTGCGTTGTTGGTGCACGAAATTGTGATCTCAGGCAACGGCGCCAGAAACTCTGTATGCACGTCTTAATAAATCGTTTTTCTTTCACAACTTCGATACAACTAACCAGCAAGTGCACTGGGTCATCCAAGTAATAAACCTTACTTGAGTAAGTGTCCATCCCACGGAGATTGTTGGTATGAAGCAAGATATGGTCACCTTGTAAATCTCAGTCAGGCGGATATAAAATAGTTAAGGAGTTTTCAAACATAAATAACAAATAGATAGAAAATAAGGATAGAAACACTTATGTATATCATTGGTGAGAATTTCAGATAAGTGTATAGAGATGCTTTCGTTCCTCTTAACCTCTGCTTTCCTGCTGCCTTCATCCAATCAGTCTCACTCCTTTCCATGGCTGGCTTTATGTAAGGACATCACCGTTGTCAATGGCTACTTTTTATCCTCTCTGTAAAATGCTCCGATGCGCTGTCACTGCATGGCTAATCGTCTGGAGGCATCACCCTTGCCAATGGCTGCATCCTATCCTCTTGTGAAAATGGTCCAAATGCTCTGTCACAGCACGGCTAATCATCTGAGGTTCTCGATCATACTGGAATAGGATCAAACTCTACCGTATGAAAATACATAAGTGATAATAGTTCAGGCATGGCCGAATGGCCAGCCCCCATGAAAGTCTAAGATAGCATAAAACTGATCAAAGATGATCCGAAGATGTCTAATACAATAGTAAAAAGTCCTATTTATAATAAACTAGCTACTAGGGTTTACAAAAGTAAGTAATTGATGCATAAATCCACTTCCGGGGTCCACTTGGTGTGTGATTGGGCTGAGCTTGAATGTTACATGTGCAGAGGTTATTCTGGAGTTGAACGCTAGTTTGTAACGTATTTCTGGCGTTCAACTCTGGCTTGTGACGTGTTTCTGGCGTTTAACTCCAGACAGCAGCATAGAACTGGCGTTCAACGCCCTTTTACGTCTTTTAAACTCGGGCAAAGTATGGACTATTATATATTTCTGGAAAGCCCTAGATGTCTACTCTCCAAAGCAATTAAAAGCGCGCCATTTTGAGTTCTGTAGCTCCAGAAAATCCACTTTGAGTGCAGGGAGGTCAGAATCCAACAGCATCACCAGTCCTTCTTCAACCTCTGAATCTGATTTTTGCTCAAGTCCCTCAATTTCAGCCAGAAAATACCTGAAATCATAGAAAAACACACAAACTCATAGTAAAGTCCAGAAATGTGAATTTAACATAAAAACTAATGAAAACATCCCTAAAAGTAACTAGATTCTACCAAAAATATACTAAAAATAATGCCAAAAAAGCGTATAAATTATCCGCTCATCACAACACCAAACTTAAATTGTTGCTTGTCCCCAAGCAACTGAAAATCAAATAGGATAAAAAGAAAAGAATATACTATAAATTCCAAACTATCAATGAAACATAGCTCCAATTAAATGAACAGGACTTGTAGCTTTTTGCCTCTTGAATAGTTTTGGCATCTCACTTTATCCATTGAAGTTCAGAATGATTGGCATCTATAGAAACTCAGAGTTCAGATAGTGTTATTGATTCTCCTAGTTCAGTATGATGATTCTTGAACACAGCTATTTTATGAGTCTTGGCCGTGGCCCTAAGCACTTTGTTTTCCAGTATTACCACCGGATACATAAATGCCACAGACACATAATTGGGTGAACCTTTTCAGATTGTGACTCAGCTTTGCTAAAGTCCCCAATTAGAGGTGTCCAGGGTTCTTAAGCACACTCTTCTTTTGCTTTGGACCTTGACTTTAACCGCTCAGTCTCAAGTTTTCACTTGACTCCTTTACGCCACAAGCACATGGTTAGGGACAGCTTGGTTTAGCCGCTTAGGCCAGGATTTCATTCCTTTAGGCCCTCCTATCCACTGATGCTCAAAGCCTTGGGAACCTTTTTATTTACCCTTGCCTTTTGGTTTTAAGGGTTATTGGCTTTTTGCTCTTGCTTCTTGGTTTTAAGAGCTTTTGGCTTTTTCTGTTTGCTTTTTCTCTTTTTTTTTTTCTATTTTTTCGCTATTTTTTTTCTGCAAGCTTTGTTCTTTGCTGCTTTTTCTTGCTTCAAGAATCATTTTTATAATTTTTCATATTATCAAATAACATGTCTCCTTATCATCATTCTTTCAAGAGCCAACATATTTAACATTCTTAAACAACAACTTCAAAAGACATATGCACTATTCAAGCATTCATTCAGAAAACAAAAAGTATTGTCACCACATCAATATAATTAAACTAAGTTCAATGATAAATTCGAAACTCATGTACTTCTTGTTCTTTTTAATTAAAACAGTTTTCATTTAAGAGAGGTGATGGGTTCATAGGACATTCATAACTTTAAGACATAGTTACTAAATACTAATGATCATGTAATGAAGACACAAACATGGATAAGCACTTAACATAGAGAAAATGAAAAACAGAGAATGTAAGAACAAGGAATGAGTCCACCTTAGTGATGGTGGCGTTTTCTTCTTGAGGAACCAATGATGTCCTTGAGCTCTTCTATGTCTCTTCCTTGTCTTTGTTGCTCCTCCCTCATTGCTTTTTGATCTTCTCTTATTTCATGAAGGATGATGGAGTCCTCTTGATATTCCACCCTTTTCTTAGTGATGGGCTTCTCTTCCTCAATGGGAATGTCTCCTTCTATGAAAGCTCCAGCTGAGTAACATAGATGGCAAATAAGATGAGGAAAAGCTAGCCTTGCCACAGGAGAGGGCTTTTCGGCTATTTTGTAGAGTTCAAGGGAGATGACTTCATGAACTTCTACTTCTTCTCCAATCATGATGCTATGGATCATGATGGCCCGATCCACAGTAACTTCAGATCGGTTGCTAGTGGGGATGATGGAGCGTTGGATGAACTCCAACCATTCTCTAGCCACAGGCTTGAGGTCCAGTCTTCTTAATTGAACCGGCTTGCCTTTGGAGTCAATCTTCCATTGAGCTCCTTCCACACATATGTCCATGAGGACTTAGTCCAACCTTTGATTAAAGTTGACCCTTCTAATGTAGGGGCGTGCATCTCCTTGCATCATAGGCAAGTTAAACGCCAACCTCACATTTTCCGGACTAAAATCTAAGTATTTCCCCCGAACCATTGTAATATAATTCTTTGGGTTTGGGTTCTTACTTTGATCATGGTTCCTAGTGATCCATGCATTGGCATAGAACTCTTGAACCATTAGGATGCCGACTTGTTGGATGGGGTTTGTTAGAACTTCCCAACCTCTTCTTTGGATTTCATGTCGGATCTCCGGATACTTATTCTTCTTGAGCTTGAAAGGGACCTCGGGGATCACCTTCTTCTTAACCACAACATCATAGAAGTGGTCTTGATGAGTTTTGGAGATGAATTTTTCCATCTCCCATGACTCGGAGGTGGAAGCTTTTGTCTTCCCTTTCCCTTTTCTAGAGGATTCTCCGGTCTTGGGTACCATCAATGGTAATGAAAAAACAAAGAGCTTATGCTTTTATCACACCAAACTTAGAATATTGCTCGCCCTCGAGCAAGAGAAGAAAGAATAGATGAAGAGGAAGAAGAAGATATGGAGGAGAGGGGGAGGGGTGTATTCGGCCAAGAAGGGGAAGAGAGGGTTGTGTTGTGTGAAAATAAAGAAGAATGGAGGGCTTTATATAGGGAAGGGAGGGGGGTAAGGTTCGGCCATAAGGGTGGGTTTTGGGTGGGAAATTGATTTTGAATTTTGAAGGTAGGTGGGGTTTATGAGGTAGGTTTATGGGGAAGAGTGGATGGATGTGAGTGGTGAAGTGGTTATAGGGAAGAGAGATTGAGGTGATTAGTGAAGAGTTTTGGAGAAGAGTGTTTATGGGATTGTGTGAAAGAAGGGTGAGAAGAAGTGAGTGAAGGTAGGTGGGCATCCTGTGGGGTCCACGGATCCTGAGGTGATCCTGTGGGGTCCACAGATCCTGAGGTGTTCAAGGATTTACAACCTTGCACCAAATTAGGCATGCAAAATGCCCTTGCACACAACTCTGGGCGTTCAGCGCCAGATTGGTGCTTGTTCTGGGCGTTGAACGCCTATTTGTTGCCCATTTCTGGCGTTGAACGCCAGAACCATGCTTGTTTTGGGCGTTCAGCGCCAGCTCTTCTCCAGGGTGCAATTCTGGCGTTCAAACGCCAAGATGCTGCCCATTTTGGGTGTTCAACGCCAGAACCATGCTCTGTTCTGGCATTGAACGCCAGCCAGATGCTTCTAACTGGCGTTTAAACGCCAGTAAGGTCTTCCTCCAGGGTCTGATTTTTCTTCTGCTGTTTTTTATTCTGTTTTCAATTTTTATATTTATTTTGTGACTCCACATGATCATGAACCTAATAAAACATGAAAGAACAAGAAAAATAAAATTAGATAAATAAAAATTGGGTTGCCTCCCAACAAGCGCTTCTTTAATGTCAATAGCTTGACAGTGGGCTCTCATGGAGCCTCACAGATGTTCAGAGCATTGTTGAGACTTCCCAACACCAAACTTAGAGTTTGGATATGGGAGTTCAACACCAAACTTAGAGTTTGGTTGTGGCCTCCCAACACCAAACTTAGAGTTTGACTGTGGGGGCTCTGGTTAACTCTGTTTTGAGAGAAGCTTACTGTGTCTCTTTTCCATGTTTACAGAAGGGTAACATTGAGTTGTAAACACAAGGGAGTCCTCATTCAATTGAAGGACTAATTCACCTCTGTCAACATCAATCACAGCTCTTGCTGTGGCTAGGAAGGGTCTTCCAAGGATCATCCTTCCCAGTATCAAGGATTATGAAATCAGCAGGGATGTAAAGGCCCTCAACCTTTACTAACACGTCCTCTACTTGTCCATAAGCCCGTTTTCTTGAATTTTCTGCCATCTCTAATGAGATTTTAGTAGCTTGCACCCCAAAGATTCCCAGTTTCTCTATTACAGAGAGGGGCATGAGGTTTATCCCTGAACCAAAGTCACACAGAGCCTATTCAAAGATTATGTTGCCTATGGTACAAGGTATTACGAACTTTCCAGGATCCTGTTTCTTCTGAGGCATTGTCAGTTGATCCAGATCACTTAGTTCATTGGTGAACAAGGGAGGTTCATCCTCCCAAGTCTCAATACCAAATAATTTGGCATTCAGCTTCATGATTACACCAAGGTACTTGGCAACTTGCTCTTCAGTAACATCCTCATTTTCTTCAGAAGAGGAATACTCATCAGAGCTCATGAAGGGCATAAGGAGGTTTAATGGAATCTCTATGGTCTCTAGATGAGTCTCAGATTCCTTTGGTTCCTCAAAGGGAAACTCCTTATTGATCACTGGACGTCCCAGGAGGTCTTCCTCACTGGGATTCACGTCCTCCCCTTCCTCTCCAGGTTCGGCCGTGTTGACTATGTCAATGGCCTTGCACTCTCCTTTTGGATTTTCTTCTGTATTGCTTGGGAGAGTACTAGGAGGGATTTCAGTGATCCTTTTACTCAGCTGGCCCACTTGTGCCTCCAAATTTCTAATGTAGGACCTTGTTTCATTCATGAAACTTACAGTGGCCTTAGATAGATCAGAGACTAAGTTTTCTAAATTAGAGGTATTTTGTTCAGAGTTCTCTATCTGTTGCTGAGTGGATGATGGAAAAGGTTTACTATTGTTAAACCTATTTATTCCACCATTATTAAAGCCTTGTTGAGGCTTTTGTTGATCCTTCCATGAGAGATTTGGGTGATTTCAACATGAGGGGTTTGATGACAAGTCATCTTAGCCTAGTTTCACTAGCCTTTTTCTTTTGTTTTCAATTGAATTATGCACTTTCTTGAGCCATAAGCAAGCCAATTGGGTAGATTTTCATGTTTCCTTTGATTTAATCAACCATGTATGAATTAATGCAATTTCATGAGGTTTTATGCTATAATTGTCACATATTATGAAAGAGTGAATATCTCATGATTTTGAGCATAGCTTTGATGTGTTTGGTTGATTAATGATAGGTGAAGAAAGCTTGGAGAAAGGTTGAAGCAAGAAGGAATGGCTAGGAGGAAGAGAGGACAAAAAGTTTGAGCAAAAGTTTGCCTCAAACTTTAGCTCAAACTTTTGGATTAATTGAAAATGAACCAGGGAGCAAAAAGCTGGACCAAAAGTTAGACTCAAACTTTTGTGCAAACTTTTGGGCAAAAAGCTGGAGCAAAAGTTAGCCTCAAACTTTTTGGCTAACTTTTGGCATCACAAATCAACACCCTGGAGAGCAAAAGTTTGCGCCAACGTTAGCCCCTAACTTTTTGGCTAACGTTGGCGCATGAAAAACACACCCTGGATGAGCAAAAGTTTGCGCCAACGTTAGCCCCTAAATTTTTGGCTAACGTTGGTGCCATGAGTATGCGAGGGCAGGCCAACGTTGGAGCAAAAGTTAGACCCCTAACTTTTGCCCCAACGTTGGTATCAGCAAGGAAGGGTGCCTGATGTGAAAAGTTGGAGTAAAAGTTAGCCTCCAACTTTTACTCCAACTTTTACTCAAGCTTTCATGATTCCAACCCGGTTCAATTCGGTTCTTCTCCAAACTCCAAGAGCAATCAACTAAGGCCTCTATCAACCCAATTCCATCAAGAGCAAAGGCCCAATTGAAGGCTTGAAGACCATTTGAAGAAAGTGTATAAATAGCATAGGATTTAAGTTTTTAGGGGAGCTTTTCCTTTGAGTTTTGAGAGAGAGTTTTCGGAGAGTTTTGGGATTGAGTAAATTTTAAATTTCTAAGTCTTGGGGAAGGAGAATTGAATTCCCTTCCTCTTAGTTTTCTTGCTTTCAATTTCAATTACAATTGTCTTGGATCTTGGGTGGAGAATTGAAGAACTTCTGTTTCAATCTCACCTTGGGATCTTGTTAAATTTTCTGCTTGATTGAATTTAAGTTTCGGTTAATTGCTTTTCATCTACTTTCTTTGCAATCTACATTTCCTTTGCAATTGTTCTTGTTGGATCTAGGAAGGCATTGAGATCTAGACTTGGTTTTCTAGTCTCTTGGGTCCTGAGATCCGGATTTCCCATTTCCCATTCCCTGTTTACTGTTTTCATGCTCATTTACAATTCTGTTTTTAGATCCGGTTCAATTCAAGTCTTCTTCTATTTCTCTGCTTGTTGCAATTTTACGTTTTCTTGTTTAATTTCTGCAAATCCAATTCCCAATTCCCTTTACAATTCAAGCCATTTACATTTCTTGCACTTTAAGATTCTGCAATTTACATTTCTTGCATTCTAAGTTTCTGCCATTTAATTTCTTGCTCTTTAAGATTCAGCACTTTAAATTCCAGTTTTCTTTAATTTCATGCAATTTACCCATTTCCTTTACTTTCTATGCAATTTCAATTCTGCAAATCACAAATCTCTCAACCAAATCTTGATTTGCTTGACTAAATCAACCACTAAACTGAAATTGCTCAATCCTTCAATCCCTGTGGGATCGACCTCACTCCCGTGAGTTATTATTACTTGATGCGACCCGGTGCACTTGCCGGTTAGATTTGGGTGTTTTGGAGAAATTTGTTTTTCCACAAAAATATCCCATCAGGGTTATAGGTGTTTCCATATGGTTCACCCATGTAATTCACTTCTGCTATTGCAGGGTTTTCAGGATCATAAGCTTCTTCTTCAGAAGATGCCTCTTGAGTACTGTTGGATGCAGCTTGCATTCCATTCAGACTCTGAGAAATCATATTGACTTGCTGAGTCAATATTTTATTCTGAGCCAGTATGGCATTCAGAGTATCAATTTCAAGAACTCCCTTCTTCATAGGCGTCCCATTACACACAGGATTCCTCTCAGAAGTGTACATGAACTGGTTATTAGCAACCATATCAATGAGTTCTTGAGTTTCTGCAGGCGTTTTCTTTAGGTGAATGGATCCACCTGCAGAAGTATCCAATGACATTTTAGCCAATTCAGATAGACCATCATAGAATATATCTAGGATGCTCCATTCTAAAAGCATGTCAGAAGGACACTTTTTGGTCAGTTCTTTGTATCTCTTCCAAGCTTCATAGAGGGATTCACCTTCTTTCTGTCTGAAGGTCTGAACATCCACTCTAAGCTTACTCAGCTTTTGAGGAGGAAAGAACTTGGCTAAGAAAGCCTTGACCAGCTTATCCCAAGAGTTCAGGCTATCCTTAGGTTGAGAGTTCAACCATATTCTAGCTCTGTCTCTCATAGAAAAAGGGAAAAGCATGAGCCTGTAGACTTCAGGATCTACTCCATTAGTCTTAATAGTATCACAGATCTGCAAGAATTGAGTTAAGAACTGAAAAGGATCTTCAGATGGAAGTCCATGAAACTTGCAGTTCTGCTGCATCAGAGAAACTAATTGAGGTTTCAGCTCAAAATTGTTTGCTCCAATGGCAGGAATGGAGATGCTTCTTCCATGTAAATTGGAATTAGGTGCAGTAAAATCACCAAGCATCCTCCTTGCATTATTATTATTATTTTCGGCTGCCATCTCCTTTTGAAAAAGATAAGATGAAGAGATATTTTTGAAAAGATATGATTGAAATTAGTTTTGAAAAAGATTTGATTTTTAAAATCACAATTAATGACTTGATTCACAAGAAATCACAAGATATGATTCTAGAACTCAAAGTTTGAATCTTTCTTAACAAGCAAGTAACAAACTTGAAATTTTTGAATCAAAACATTAATTGATGATGTTATTTTCGAAAATTAGGAGATAAAGATAAGAAAAAGATTTTTGAAAATAAATAAGAAAAATGAAAAAGATTTGATATTTGAAAAAGATTTTGAAAAAGATAAGATTTTTTTAAATTGAAAATTTGATTTGACACATAAAAACAACTAGATTTTAAAAAATTTTGAAAAAGTCAACTCAAATTTTCGAAATTTATGAGTGAAAAAGGAGAAGATATTTTTTTTTTTTTGAATTTTTATGATGAGAGAGAAAAACATGAAAAAGACTCAATGTATGAGAATTTTAGATCAAAACAATGAATGCATGCAAAAATGCTATGAATGTCAAGATGAACACCAAGAACACTTTGAAGATCATGATGAACATCAAGAACATATTTTTGAAAATTTTATATGCAAAGAAAACATGCAAGACACCAAACTTAGAGATATTTCATGTTTAGACACTATGAATGCAAAAATGCACATGAAAAACAAGAAAAGACACAAAACAAGAAAACATCAAGATCAAACAAGAAGACTTACCAAGAACAACTTGAAGATCATGAAGAACACCATGAATGCATGAATTTTTCGAAAAATGCAAGATGAACATGCAATTGACACCAAACTTACAATTTGACTCAAGACTCAAACAAGAAACATGAAATATTTTTGATTTTTATGATTTTTTTTAATTTTTGTATATTTTTTTCGAAAAAACATATAGGAAAAAGAAAATAAGGATTTCAAAATTTTTTAATATGAATTCCAGGAATCTTGTATTCTTAGTCTAAAGCTCCAATCCGAGGGATAGGCATGGCTTAATAGCCAGCCAAGCTTTAGTATGCTATTACATGCATTGAAGTGATTAGTTGAATCCTCAGCCCAAAGGAATTTGGACATGGCTTCATAGCCAGCCAGGATTCAACAAATCATCATGAAACACTAGAATTCATTCTTAAAAATTCTGAAGAAAAATAATTTTTGAAAAGATTTATTATTTTTTTTTATTTTTTTTTTTTCGAAAACAAAGGAGAAAATTTTTGAAAGATTTTTGAAAAATTTTTTTGAAAACTTTTTGAAAAAAAGAAGAAAATTACCCAATCTAAGCAACAAGATGAACCGTCAGTTGTTCAAACTCGAACAATCCCCGGCAACGGCGCCAAAAACTCTGTACACACGTCTTAATAAATCGTTTTTCATTCACAACTTCGATACAACTAACCAGCAAGTGCACTGGGTCGTCCAAGTAATAAACCTTACGTGAGTAAGGGTCGATCCCACGGAGATTGTTGGTATGAAGCAAGATATGGTCACCTTGTAAATCTCAGTCAGGCGGATATAAAATAGTTATGGAGTTTTCGAACATAAATAATAAATAGATAGAAAATGCCAGCCCCCATGAAAGTCTAAGATAGCATAAAACTTATCAAAGATGATCCGAAGATGTCTAATACAATAGTAAAAAGTCCTATTTATAATAAACTAGCTACTAGGGTTTACAGAAGTAAGTAATTGATGCATAAATCCACTTCCGGAGCCCACTTGGTGTGTGCTTGGGCTGAGCTTGAATGTTACACGTGCAGAGGTTATTCTGGAGTTGAACGCCAGTTTGTAACGTATTTCTGGCGTTCAACTCTGGCTTGTGACGTGTTTCTGGCATTTAACTCCAGATAGCAGCGTAGAACTGGCGTTCAACACTCTTTTACGTCACCTAAACTCAGCCAAAGTATGAACTATTATATATTTCTGGAAAGCCCTGGATGTCTACTTTCCAACGCAGTTAGAAGCGTGCTATTCTGAGTTCTGTAGCTCCAGAAAATCCACTTTGAGTGCAGGGAGGTCAGAATCCAACAACATCAGCAGTCCTTCTTCAACCTCTGAATCTGATTTTTGCTCAAGTCCCTCAATTTCAGCCAGAAAATATCTGAAATCATAGAAAAATACACAAACTCATAGTAAAGTCTTGAAATGTGAATTTAACATAAAAACTAATGAAAACATCCCTAAAAGTAACTAGATTCTACTAAAAACATACTAAAAACAATGCCAAAAAGCGTATAAATTATCCGCTCATCAGTTGTCTAGAAATTTGCGGATAAATCGTCGTTGCAAGTATAGTTTCTAAATCTTCAAAAATCCTTTCATACAAACGTTTTGGTTGTCACAAGTAACAAACCCCTTTGAAATTGATAACCGAATATTCAAACCTCGGGTCGTCTTCTCAAGGAATTGCAGGGAGGTATGTTCTTATTATTGGTTATGAGTTTGTAAATTGGGATTTTGGAAGTAAGGAGGGAATATGTTATATGACAAGTAAAATAAAATAGTAATAATAAAATCTCTGGGCAATGTATAAGAATTGGAATTCCTATCCTAGTTATCCTTATCAAGTGTGAAGAGAATTGGGTTTTAATCCCACTTGGTCAGCCTTTATTAAACAAAGGAAGGTTAAGTGGACTGATTAGCTTGATTTAGTTGATATAGAGTTGCATGAAATTGATCCGCTGCTTCCTTGAGATGATCCCTTGATTCTTCCTTCACTAATTCTTCAACCACTCCTTCGACTTCAGGGGTTTTTACTACCTTCACCTTTAGGGCCTCCTCTAGCTCCTTATGAAGTATGGATTCGCGAAGATGATCCCTTCTCTCTTGTTCCATGTCAATAGCATCATTGGGATCATGTTGCTCCTGGATTGATGGATGTGGGTGGTCTTCCATGGATGGTGGTGATGGGATGGAGAGATCATTCTGTGGTTGAAAAAGAAGTGCACTAGAGCTTGAGGGTTGATTGTTGAAGGTATTTGGTGGTCTGATTTGGGCGACGAGAGCTTGTATAGTAGAGTTTAGATCAGTAAGTGCTTTCTCCATGGAGGTTTGGGGTGGATAGGAGCGTTCATTTGGCTTATAAGGTGGATGGTATGGTGGATACGGGATAGGGTCATATAGAGGTGAATGGCGGAAAGGGGCTTGTGAGTATGGTGGTCCAAGGTCATGTTGAGGAAAGGGTTCATAGGCATATGGTGGTGGTTGTTGATAGTCTATTGGAGGTGATTGTTGCCATGAGGGTTGATCAAATCCTTGTGGCTCCTCCCATCTTTGATTGTTCCAACTTTGATGCTTGTTCGCATTGTAATTTCTTCTTCCTGCAACATAATTGTAACCAGACTCATAGCCAAAGGGGTGAGAGTTCATAGTAGCAAATAAAAATTAAAAACGACAATAAAAATAAATTTTAAATTAAAAGGTTATTTAAATTTTGAATTTGAAAATTAAAATTTGAAATTTGAATTTTAAATTTTTGAAATTTGAATTTTGAAATTTGAGATTTGAAATTTGAAAAATTTTTAAAATTGAATTTTGAAAATTTTTAAATTTGAATTTTGAAATTTGATTTTTAAATTTTGAATTTTTGAATTTAATAAGGAAAGAGAAAAACAATAAAATGAATCCAAACTTAAAAATTTTTAGATCAAAACGAAGAAAACAACTAAGAACAACTTGAAGGTCAAGATGAACACGAAGAACAACTTGAAGATCAAGATGAACACCAAAAAAATATTTTTTGAAAAATTTTTAATAATTAAATAAAAACCAATAACTTCTTAATTTATGAAAAAAGAAAAAATAAAAACAAATAAACAAGCAAAAAGAAAAATATTTACAATAACCAATAATAAGGCACACGTTTGCAATTCCCCGGCAACGGCGCCATTTTGATGAGAGGACTTTTGCATGGTCTAGAAATTTGCGGATAAATCCTCGTTGCAAGTATAGTTTCTAAACCTTTAAAAGTCCTTTCGTACAAATCTTTTGGTTGTCATAAGTAACAAACCCTTTAAAATTGATAACCGAGTATTTAAACCTCGGGTCGTCTTCTCATGGAATTGCAGGGAGGTATGTTCTTATTATTGGTTATAAGTTTGCAAATTGGGGTTTTGGAAGTAAGGAGGGAATATGTTATATGACAAGTAAAATAAAATAATAATAATAAAATCTCTTGGCAAGGTATAAGAATTGGAATTCCTATCCTAGTTATCCTTATCAGGTGTGAGGGGAATTGGGTTTTAATCCCACTTGGTCAGCCTTTATTGAACAAAGGAAGGTTAAGTGGACTGATTAGCTTGATTTAGTTGATATAGAGTTGCATGAAATCGATCCGCTGCTTCCTTGAGATGATCCCTTGATTCTTCCTTCACTAATTCTTCAACCACTCCTTCGACTTCAAGGGTTTTTACTACCTTCACCTTTAGGGCCTCCTCTAGCTCCTTATGAAGTATGGATTCACGAAGATGATCCCTTCTCTCTTGTTCCATGTCAATAGCATCATTGGGATCATGTTGCTCATGGATTGATGGATGTGGGTGCTCTTCCATGGATGGTGGTGACGGGATGGAGAGATCATTCTGTGGTTGAAAAGGAAGTGCACTAGAGCTTGAGGGTTGATTGTTGAAGGTATTTGGTGGTCTGATTTGGGCGACGAGAGCTTGTATAGTAGAGTTTAGATCAGTAAGTGCTTTCTCCATGGAGGTTTGGGGTGGATAGGAGGGTTCATTTGGCTTATAAGGTGGTTGGTATGGTGGATACGGGTTAGGGTCATATGGAGGTGAATGGCGGAAAGGGGCTTGTGAGTATGGTGGTCCAAGGTCATATTGAGGAAATGATTCATAGGCATATGGTGGTGGTTGTTGATAGTCCATTGGAGGTGGTTGTTGCCATGAGGGTTGATCAAATCCTTGTGGCTCCTCCCATATTTGATTGTTCCAACTTTGATGATTGTTCTCATTGTAATTTCTTCTTCCTGCAACATAATTGTAACCAGACTCATAGCCAAAGGGGTGAGAGTTCATAGTAGCAAATAAAAATTAAAAACGACAATAAAAATAAATTTTAAATTAAAAGGTTATTTAAATTTTGAAAATTTTTAAATTTGAATTTTGAAATTTGATTTTGAAATTTTGAATTTTTGAATTTAATAAGGAAAGAAAAAAACATTAAAATGACACCAAACTTAAAAATTTTTAGATCAAAACAAAGAAAACAACTAAGAACAACTTGAAGGTCAAGATGAACACGAAGAACAACTTGAAGATCAAGATGAACACCAAAAAAAAATTTTTTGAAAAATTTTTAATAATAAAATAAAAACCAATAACCTCTTAATTTATGAAAAAAGCAAAAATAAACACAAAAATAAAAACAAATAAACAAGCAAAATGTAAAAATATTTACAATAACCAATAATAAGGCACGCGTTTGCAATTCTCTGGCAACGGCGCCATTTTGATGAGAGGACTTTTGCATGGTCTAGAAATTTGCAAATAAATCCTCGTTGCAAGTATAGTTTCTAAACCTTCAAAAGTCCTTTCGTACAAATGTTTTGGTTGTCACAAGTAACAAACCCCTTTAAAATTGATAACCGAGTATTTAAACCTCGGGTGGTCTTCTCAAGGAATTGCAGGGAGGTATGTTCTTATTATTGGTTATAAGTTTGTAAATTGGGGTTTTGGAAGTAAGGAGGGAATATGTTATATGACAAGTAAAATAAAATAATAATAATAAAATCTCTTAGCAAGGTATAAGAATTGAAATTTCTATCCTAGTTATCCTTATCAGGTGTGAAGGGAATTAGGTTTTAATCCCACTTGGTCAGCCTTTATTGAACAAAGGAAGGTTAAGTGGACTGATTAGCTTGATTCTTCAAGTCCTAGTCAACTCCTGTGGAGAGACTAGTGTAAGAGCAATTCTAGCTCAAGCAGAATCTGCCAATTTCAATCACTTGCTGAGTTTGATAACTCAAGTACTACCAATCACTTGACCAAAGCCAAAATGGAGAAAAAAATATCTAAATTAAATTGAAAGCAATCTTAAACAGAGCAAAGCAATCTTAAATCTGAAATACCTCAAATAACATTAATTAAGAAAATTATATGTAACATGGAAGAGTTCATAAATTAAATTAGGAAAATAAATAAAAATAAAGAACCTGGGATTGAGAGCCACTCCTAAAACTAAGAGAAATCCTAAATCCTAATCCTAAGAGAGAGGAGAGAACCTCTCTCTCTAAAAATTACATCTACTCCTAAAATTGTGAATATGAAAGCTTGTTGATGAATGAATGCATTCCCCCACTTTAGAGACTCTAATTTGTGTTTTCTGGGCCACAAACTGGGTCAGAAACAACCCAGAATTCGCTGGTTGCGAATTCAAACACGTTGATTTTTTGTCACTGCGACGCGGCCGCATGGTGCACGCAGTCGCATCACCTAGCGTCAGGGAAACTATGGCATATTATATATCAAATCGAAGCCCCGGATGTTAGCTTTCCAACACAACTAAAGCCGTATCGTTTGGACCTCAGTAGCTAAAGTTATAGTCGTTTGAGTGCGAAGAGGTCAGGCTGGACAGCTTAGCAATTTCTCCAACTTCTTGTATTCCTTCCACTTTTGCATGCTTCCTTTCTATCCTCTGAGCCATTCCTGCCCTGTAATCCCTGAAATCACTTAACACACATATCAACGCATCTAATGGTAATAAGAGAGGATTAATATTAGCAAATTAAGATCAAAGAAGCATGTTTTCAATCAAAGCACATAATTAGGAAGGTAAATGTAAAACCATGCAAATAGCATGAATAAGTGGGTAAAGAGTTGATAAAATCTACTCAATTAAGCACAAGATAAACCATAAAATAGTGGTTTATCAAACGCCCTTAGAGTGTAATCCTGGCGTTTAACGCCAGACTGCTGCTTGTTTCTAGCGTTAAACGCCAGCTTTTCTCCCTTTCTTGGCGTTTAACGCCAACTTGGTGCTCTATTCTGGCGTTAAACGCCAGTCTGGTGCCTCTTTTTGGCGTTAAACGCCAGCTTGATACTTGTTTCTAGCGTTAAACGCCAGTCTGATGCTTCTTACTGGCGTTTAAACGCCAGTAAGCTTATCCTCCAAGGTGTGCTGTTTTTAATGTTGTTTTTCATTCTATTTTTTATTTTTCAATTGTTTTTGTGACTTCACATGATCATCAACCTAAAGAGAATATAAAATAACAATGGAAAATAAATATTGTTAAATAATATTGGGTTGCCTCCCAACAAGCGTTTCTTTAATGTCAATATCTTGACAGTGAGCTCTCATGGAGCCTCACAGATAATCAGAGCAAGGTTGGGGCCTCTCAACACCAAACTTAGAGTTTGAATGTGGGGATTTTGTTTGACTCTGTATTGAGAGAAGCTTTTCATGCTTCCTCTCCATGGTTACAGAAGGAGAACATTGAGTCTTGAATACAAGGTAGTCCTCATTCAACTGAAGGAACAACTCTCCTCTGTCAACATCAATCACAACTTTTGCTGCGGCTAGGAAGGGTCTGCCAAGGATGATGGATTCATCCTCATGCTTCCCAGTGTCTAGGATTATGAAATCAGCAGGGATGTAAAGGCCTTCAACCTTTACTAGCACGTCCTCTACTAGTTCATAAGCCTATTTCATTGATTTGTCTGCCATCTCTAGTGAGATTCTTGTAGCTTGTACCTCAAAGATTCCCAGTTTCTCCATTACAGAGAGTGGCATGAGGTTTATCCCTGACCCCAGGTTACACAGAGCCTTATCAAAGGTCATGGTGCCTATGGTACAAGGTATGAAGAATTTTCCGGGATCCGGTTTCTTCTGAGGTAATGTCTGCCTCATTAATACATTCAGATCATTGGTGAACACGGGGGGTTCATCCTTCCAAGTCTCATTACCAAATAACTTGGCATTCAGCTTCATGATTGCTCCTAGATATTTAGCAACTTGCTCTTCAGTGATGTCTTCATCCTCTTCAGAGGAAGAATATTCATCAGAGCTCATGAATGGCAGAAGGAAGTTCAATGGAATCTCTATGGTCTCTGTATGAGCCTCAGATTCCTTTGGTTCCTCAAAGGGAAACTCCTTTCTCTCCAGAGAACGTCCCATGAGGCTTTTCTCACTAGGACTCATGTCCTCCTCACTCTCTCCAGGTTTGGCCATGTTGGTTATGGTTATGGCCTTGCACTCTCTCTTGGAATTTTCTTCTGTATTGCTTGGGAGAGTATTGGGAGGAGTTTTGGTAATCTTCTTATTCAGATGACACACCTGTGCCTCCAAATTTCTAATGGAGGACCTTGTTTCATTCATGAAACTTAGTGTGGTCTTGGATAGATCAGAGACTATGGTTGCCAGGCCAGAATGGCTCTGTTCAGAATTCTCTGTCTGTTGCTGAGAAAATGATGGAAAAAGCTTGCTATTGCTAAACCTATTTCGTCCACCATTATTATTAAAGCCTTGTTGAGGCTTCTGTTGGTCCTTCCATGAGAAATTTGGATGATTTCACCATGAAGGATTATAGGTGTTTCCATAGGGTTCTCCCATGTAATTCACCTCTGCCATTGCAGGATTCTCAGGATCATAAGCTTCTTCTTCAGAAGATGCTTCTTTAGTACTGTTGGATGTAGCTTGCAATCCATTCAGACTCTGAGAAATCATATTGACTTGCTGAGTCAATATTTTGTT
>NC_029794.2:66453938-66466287 GCF_000816755.2 Arachis ipaensis
GATTTCCACTCTAAGCTTGCTCATCTTTTGAGATGGAAAGAATTTGGCCAGGAAAGCATTGACTAGCTTTTCCCAAGAGTTCAGGCTTTTCTTAAGTTGTGAATCCAACCATGTTCTAGCTCTGTCTCTTATAGCAAAAAGGAAAGCATAAGCCTGTAGACCTTAGGATCAACTCAATTGGTCTTGACAGTGTCACAGATTTGCAAGAATTCAGCTAAGAACTGATGAAGATCTTCCAATGGAAGTCCATGAAACTTGCAATTCTACTGCATCAGAGAAACTAATTGAGGCTTAAGCTCAAAGTTGTTTGCTCCAATGGCAGGAATTGAGATGCTTCTTCCACAGAAGTCAGAAGAAGGTGCAATGAAGTCACCAAGCATCTTCCTTGTATAGTTGGCATTTTTGTTATTTGGTTTGGCAATGTCTCCTTCTTTTTCGAAAATTTCTGTCAGGTCCTCTCCAGAGGGTTGTGCTTTAGCTTCTCTTAGTTTCCTCTTAAGAGTCTTTTCAAGTTCAGGATCAGCTTCAATAAGAATGTATTTGTCTCTGTTCCTGCTCATATGAAAAAGAAGAGAACAAAAAATAATAGGAATCATCTATGTTACAATATAGTGATTCCTTTATGTGAGTAGAAGAAGAGAAGAATAGAAGAAGGAGAAGAGAAAAATTCGAACACAGTGAAGAAGATGGGGTTCGAATTTTGAGTGGAAGAGGAGTGTTAGTAGATAAATAAATAAATAGAAGGAGATGAAAGAGAGAGAATTTTGAATTTAAAAAGAATAAAAGGAAAATATTTTTGTTTTTATTTTAATTATTAGTTATAATTCAAAAATTAAAAATAGAAATAAAATTAAAATTAAAATTTGAAACAATTAGTTAATTAAAAAGAATTTTGAAAAAGTGGGTAGGAGTTTTCGAAAATTAGAGAGAGAAAATTAGTTAGGTGGTTTTGAAAAATATATGATTGAAATAGAAAACTTTTAAAATCAAACCAAAAAGTCAAGTAGTTAATTGAAAAAGATTTGAAAATCAAATTTGAAAAGATAGGAAGTTAGAAAAGATAAGAGGTTAGGAAAGATTTTGAAATTAAGTTTTGAGAAATATATGATTGAAATTTATTTTAAAAAAGATTTGAAAAAAATTTAAAAAGATTTGATTTTTAAAAGTAAAGTTAATTACTTGACTAACAAGAAACAAAAAGATATGATTCTAAAATTCAAAGATTGCACCTTTCTTACTAGGCAAGTAACAACATGAAAATTTTTTGAATTAAAACATTAAATGTTAGTGAGATTTTCGAAAATATGAAGTAAGAATAAGAAAAAGATTTTGAAAATCAATTAAAAAAAATTTCGAAAATATGTAAAGATAAATGAAAAAGATTTGATTTTTGAAAAAGATTTGAAAAGATAGAATTTTGAAATTGAAATTGATGAGTAAAACAAGGAAAGATATATTTTTTATTTTTGGATTTTTAGTAAAGAGAGAGAAAAAAACCAAATTGAAACAAAGCATATAAATTATGAATCAAAACAACTAATGCATGCAAGAACACTTTGAATGTCAATATGAACACCAAGAACACTTTGAAGATCAAGATGAACATCAAGACTTATTTTTGAAAATTTTTAAGAAAAGAAAAACATGCAAGACACCAAACTTAGAAATTTTCAATGTTTAGACACTAACAAATTGAAAATGCATATGAAAAATAAGAAAAAATACAAAACAAGAAAATGCAAAGATCAAACAAAGAAGATCATCAAGAACAACTTGAAGATCATGAAGAACACCATGCATGAGTTTTTCAAAAATTTTTTAGAAAAATAGAAAAGGATGCAATTAACACCAAACTTAAAATTTGACACTAGACTCAAACAGGAAACATAAAATTATTTTTGGTTTTATGATTTTATTAAATTTTTTTTTGTATTTTTCAAAAATTATTTGGAAAAAGAAAAATAAGGATTTCAAAATTTTTTATGAGAATTCCAGGAATCATGCAATGTTAGTCTAAAGCTTCAGTCTAAAAAAAATTAGACATGGCTAGCCAAGCTTTAGCAGGACATTTGAGCAACAAAATGAACCGTCAGTTGTCCAAACTCGAACAATCCCCAGCAACAGCGCCAAAAAATTGGTGCACAAAATTGTGATCTCAACTGCGCCAACAGCTGATGCCAGGGCATCTTGGCTAGTTTTACTAGCCATTTTTTGTATGCTTTAGGTTGGTTTCATGCATTTTTCTAGGAAATAAGCAAGTATTTGGATGAAAATGCATTCAAACCATGATTCAAGCAAACATTGTGAATTTTGAATGATTTCATGAGAATTATGCATGAATTGAATGATAAAATGGATGATGCATGATCCCATGATTAAGAGCAAGACTTTGATGCACTTTGTTTGATTGATTTCAGGTAACAAGAAGCAGAGAAGAGCCACGTTAGTGGCTACGATAGTGCCACTAATGTGGCCATTAACGTGGAAGAAAAGAGAAGCCTTAACGTTAGTAAAAAAGTTAGTGGCATTAACTTTGAAGAAGGAGAGCATGGAACGTTAGTGGTAAAAGTAAACACCATTAACGTTAGCGACGGGCAAGAAGACCCACGTTAGTCTCCACGTTAGTTACATTAACGTGGGAACTAACGTGGAAGGAAATAGAAAAACCAACGTTAGTGGAAAAAGTGAACGCCACTAACGTTTGCAAAGGCTAGAACACCCACGTTAGCTTCCACGTTAGTTACATTAACGTGGGAACTAACGTGGAAGGAAAGGGAAACGCCACTAACGTTTGCGAAGCAAACAAGGACCCATGTTAATGGCCACGTTAGTTACACTAACGTGGACATTAACGTAGGCAAAAATCTCACCCGGCAGCCTAACCATGCCTTCTTCAAACAAGAATAACTTGAGCCACAACGCTCCAAATGAGGTGATTCCAGTGGCATTGGAAAGTAGGATTCCAGAGCTTTCCAAGCATATATGGAACTACATGGTGGACACTAAATTTGAGGGAGAAAACCTGCCCCAAAAGTGCAAAGATGAACATGGTATCAACCTATAGTAAGGCTAGCTGACCTCTTCACCTTCCAAGAACTGTAACTCGAGCTGCAGAGCTCCAAATGATGCGCTTCCAAAGGCGTTGGAAAGTATACATCCAAAGCTTTCTAACAATATATAATAGTATGGGGTGGATAGTAAGTTTAAACTTCAGAACCTGGCAATATTCATCCCTTGATCGCTAACGTTATTGTGACTCACGTTTTCCAGTAACGCTAGCGACTATGCCAACGACCTTGTCCACTTCAAAGGAGCATAACTTGAGTTACAGAGGTCCAATTGAGGTGATTCTAGTTGCGTTAGAAAGCTGACATTCAGAACTTTCCAACGATATATAATACTCTATAGTGGGCATGAAATTGTAGCACAAACAAGAGGCATCTTTTAAGCCCCAAAAACATCAACTGGGTAGCAAGTTTGACGTTAGCCACACTAACTTTAGCACTAACGCCACACTTGTAGCGTTAGTATGGCTAACGGCAGCAATAATGCCAAGTCACCCTAGACCTCAATTTGATTCACTTCTCTCTCAAGTCCACCTCAAAGCTCAAGGAAGCAAGCCCACAAGTGTCAACCAATCAAGGCCACAAGAAGCATCTAGAATAGGAATTTTCATTTAATTGTAATTTGCTTTTAATTTCATTTTGTAATTTAGGAGAGCCTATATAAGGGCCTTAGTTTTTACATTCAAGGGGGGACTGAAATGGGACGGACATTTGGGGAATTGGGGATTGAAGAGGGGTCTTCGGACTCCCTCCCCTCACACACTTTTCCTTCTCTTTCTTTTCTTTGTACTTTTCATTTATGAATTTTGAAGCTTCAATTTTAGTTTTAATCTTCATCTTTACTTTTCTAAACTTTCTTTCTTTTCTATTTTGGTAGAGCAATGATCAACTAACTCTTTTCATTGGGTTAGAGAGCTCTATTGTGATTCAATGGATCAATTATAGTTCTTATTCTTCTTCTTCTTTCTTTTCTCTTGATTTTACTAGAGAGCTTTCGATCTTCATCCAATTGGGTAATTGTCTCGGAAGAGAAATTGCTCATACTTGGATTTCCTCTGAACCTTGGAAGAGGAACGAGGAAATCATGCTAGAAATGCTCTCTCACATTGAATTAGGTTGGGGGTTGGATGGATATTGTGACATTTAATCCTACCAATACTTTGATCTATGAATGTGTGTGGTATAATCAATGACCAAACTTCATCTCTTCCCATGAGCAATTAAATCAAGGAATTGGGAATTGTTCAAGCTTAGAGAGATTGGATTGCCAAGGAATTGGGATCCAATCACTTAAGATTGCCAAGGAAATCAATGAATGCATTGATTGAGGAAGAGATGAAAATGAACTTGATCCGGAGGATTGCAATATCTCTTGATCCCAATGTTCATTTTTTTTTTAGTTCTTACATTTACTTTTCTTGCCATTTTACTTTTCTGAACCTTATTGCTTTCTTTACTTTTATGCCATTTACATTTCCTTGTTACTTATCACTCCAACATGATTCGTCTAACTAGGATAATTAATCAACTATTGATTGCTTAATCCGTTAATCTCTGTGGGATTCGACCTCACTCTTTTGTGAGTTATTACTTGACGACAATTCGGTATACTTGCCGAGGGAGATTTGTTAAGAGACAAGTTTTTGTGCATCAAGTTTATGGCGTCGTTGCCGGGGATTAATTGTGATTAACAAACTACCGGTTGATTGATTTACTAGATTAGACACTTTTCTTTTGTCTTTGTTTTCTTTTGTTTCTTTATTTTCTTTTGCTAACTAACTGTTTGTGATATTGTCTCACTAAGAATCCTTCATTTATTACAATGGAGATTCCAATTTTTTTTGGTGATTATCGTTTGAGACAGAGCTTTTTGCAGGAAAGAAAGGAGCATCCATCATATTGTAGTCAAACAAATTTCATGGGAAACTCTCCACTAGCACAGAATGATCCACTTTACTATGCTCATGGTGGGTGGGAGTATCAAGAACATGAAATGGAGTACTTTCCAGAACCACAAAATGGTCCATATTTTGGTGAATTTGATCACCTACTCAAGTTGTGGCTGGGAAGATCAAAATCAAAGAGATTTCACTCATTCATACCCCATTCATCAAGAGCCATCACTTCTCAATTATACAACCTCACCTCCAAGTTTTACATGCCTAAATTCTTCATCATTTGAGTATGCCTCAGCACAAAAGTCTATCCCAAATCCATACAATTCATTTCACCATCCACAAAATTCAATCCACTACCCACAAGAGTCATACCACTTTCAGAACACACAATCACAAAACAACCAATTCCATTCACAAGCCAACCCCGACCAACCATTACAACATACCCAACATCCTTTAGATAGACTTGCTAGGATGGAACTCATCATTGAAGAACTCAAAAAAAGTAGAGAAGAGAGACTCGCTAGGATAGAACTCCTCCTTGAAGAAATGATAAAGACAAACGAAGAAGAGGAAATAGCAAGAAGAGACCATGAAGAAAAATTGAGACAGAATGCACAACTCTATTATGAAGAACAAATTATTGAAGAGCTGAGATCACAAAGAGAGACCACTACACTCTCTCCAAAATAGAGGAGTTCATTCAAAGGTCAAGAACAAGGGAGGAAGTCAATCAAGGGAACCCACACTCCAATGAAACAGAGAGTTGCATAGAGGGTGAGTTCATTGAACCACCAATTCAAGAAGATCTTGATGAAGAGGATGCTCCAACCATCATACAACACCCAAGTCCTGAAATCAAGGTGGTGAAGGTAACCAACATGAACACTAAAAAGAGGACGGTGACCAAGAAAAGAAGGACAATATCCATGAAGAAGAAAAGGTCAACCAAAAGCCATCCCACCCCTACCCCAACAAGCAAGTTTACTCAAGCTAACAACAAAAGAAGGCTTGCTGGGGAGAGGCACTCAAAACAAGGGGCATTAACTAGCTCCTCTTTCCTCTTGAGGTCATTCCTCTTAACAAACTGGAAGAAGAGGAAGAAAGTCATGAATAACATGACAAGCTAATGACATTAAAAGAGCGCTTGTTGGGAGGCAACCCAACCGTAGGTAACATTTTCTGTCCTTGCCTAGTTTACTTTCAATAATTTGGCATATGATTGTATTCTAAGTTTGGTGTTGCCATGCAACAAAATGATTCTTAATTTTTACTGGGTATTTGCATCATTCTAAAATGAAAGTGGCATACTAAGTTTGGTGTTGCCACTTAACTTTCATGCAAAGTACCATGCCAACACCACTTATTAATGCAATCACATTGTCTCTGTTTTACTTCTTGTGCTTTTATTGTGATCCGTAATCTTGCTTGCTGAAACACATGCATACTCACACTTCATTCTAAGACATTCATGATCCATCATAGACCCCATCACCACTTTTTTAATTGTTGCTTGAGTATAAGCAATCATTCTATGTTTGGTGTGGGAAGGGAAAGAATAGGAGGAAAAGGGCAACAACAATGAAGATGAACTACAAGGTAGTAAAGTTCCTTTTTCCTCTTACTTATTTCCAGCACTTTAAATTGCATGATTGTCTTCTATTTTCTTTGTATGCATGTGTGATTACTCCTTGTGAATAAGCATAATTTGATATTTTATTTGTAACGATTTGCTATGATATCATGATTATCATCTAGAATTTTACTTGCACCCAAAATCTCTAAGAATGCAACAAGGAAATCATTCTTTTGAAAGGAAAATGTTGAAGAATTTTATAAATCTTGGGGCAAGCAAAAGATTAAGAAGAGTGGAGGTTCTAATTGTATGATTGTGTATTGAGGTTGCATGTTTGTGAAAACTTGCATGGGAGCTCATAGATAGGAAATGAAGTTTAGAGAAGTATTATGGAATTTCTCAAACATCTATTGATCCAAGAAGCAGTAACAATAGAAAACAAAAGAAAAAGAAAAACAAAGAACAAGCCCAAGGCTCTGAGCATCAATTACTAGGAAGAAAAATAAAGAAACAAGAACTCAAAGAGTTATTGTCCTAGTTAAATGCTTGTGGTGGATTTGTATCAAAGAGAGAGGCTTGAGCAAGTAAATCCTAAGGGGTGCTTCAACACCTAATACCTTAGACCAACTGGTTTTGGAGTATTGATTGAAAGCTTATCTTAAAAAGCCACTTTGATACATGATACCTAGAGTCGAGGCCAAATTCCAAAAAGAAAGAAAAATGCTAGAAAATAAGTGCTGCTTCAAGGTGACAATCTATAAAGAGATTTCCATAATATCATTTGAGTGAAAGTCCTAAGATCTAAGACTTCCAAAATGTATGGACTAATGAGCACTGGAATCCTTGCATAAGCATACAAGTTAGAGTTCACTCTATTGCCACTTATTCACTTCACCCACTAAGGAATCATAAGCAATTCTTCAATACATTCCAATTAAGAGAATTCTTTGTGCATAGTTCTTTTCTTGCTTGGGGACAAGCAAGATGGTGATGCCAGGGCATCTTGGCTAGTTTTACTAGCCATTTTTTGTATGCTTTAGGTTGGTTTCATGCATTTTTCTAGGAAATAAGCAAGTATTTGGATGAAAATACATTCAAACCATGATTCAAGCAAACATTTTGAATTTTGAATGATTTCATGAGAATTATGCATGAATTGAATGATAAAATGGATGATGCATGATCCCATGATTAAGAGCAAGACTTTGATGCACTTTGTTTAATTGATTTCAGGTAACAAGAAGCAGAGAAGAGCCACATTAGTGGCTACGTTAGTGCCACTAACGTGGCCATTAACGTGGAAGAAAAGAGAAGCCCCAGCGTTAGTAAGAAAGTTAGTGGCATTAACTTTGAAGAAGGAGAGCATGAAACGTTAATGGTAAAAGTAAACACCACTAACGTTAGCGACAGGAAAGAAGACCCACGTTAGTCTCCACGTTAGTTACATTAACGTGGGAACTAATATGGAAGGAAAGTGAAACGCCAACGTTAGTGAAAAAAGTGAACACCACTAACATTTGCGAAGGCTAGAACACCCACGTTAGCTTCCACGTTAGTTACATTAACGTGGGAACTAACGTGGAAAGAAAGTGAAACGCCAACGTTAGTGGAAAAGGTGAACGCCACTAACTTTTGCGAAGCAAAGAAGGACCCACGTTAATGGCCACGTTAGTTACACTAACGTGGACATTAACGTAGGCAAAAATCTCACCCGGCAGCCTGACCATGCCTTCTTCAAACAAGAATAACTTGAGCCACAACGCTCTAAATGAGGTGATTCCAGTTGCATTGAAAAGTAGGATTCCAGAGCTTTCCAAGCATATATGGCACTACATGGTGGACACTAAATTTGAGGGAGAAAACTTACCCCGAAAGTGCAAAGATGAACATGGTATCAACCTGTAGTAAGGCCAGCTGACCTCTTCACCTTCCAAGAAATGTAACTCGAGCTTCAGAGCTCCAAATGATGCACTTCCAAAGGCGTTGGAAAGTAGACATCCAGAGCTTTCCAAAAATATATAATAGTATGGGGTGGACAGTAAGTTTCAACTTCAGAACCTGGCAATATTCATCCCCTGATCGCTAACGTTATTGTGACTCACGTTTTCCAGTAACGCTAGCGACTATGCCAGTGACCTTGTCCACTTCAAAGGAGCATAACTTGAGTTACAGAGGTCCAATTGAGGTGATTCCAGTTGCATTATAAAGCTGACATTCCGAGCTTTCCAACGATATATAATACTCTATAATGGGCATGAAATTGGGGCACAAACAAGAGGAATCTTTTAAGCCCCAAAAACACCAACTGGGTAGCAAGTGTGACGTTAGCCACACTAACTTTAGCACTAACGCCACACTTATAGCGTTAGTATGGCTAACGGAAGCAATAACGCCAAGTCACCTTGGACCTCAATTTGATTCACTTCTCTCTCAAGTTCACCTCAAACCTCAAGGAAGCAAGCCCACAAGTGTCAACCAATCAAGGCCACAAGAAGCATCTAGAATAGGAATTTTCATTTAATTGTAATTTGCTTTTAATTTCATTTTGTAATTTAGGAGAGCCTATATAAGGGCCTTAGTTTTCACATTCAAGGGGGGACTGAAACGGGACGGACATTCGGGGAATTGGGGATTGAAGAGGGGTCTTCGGACTCCCTCCCCTCACACACTTTTCCTTCTCTTTCTTTTCTTTGTACTTTTCATTTATGAATTCTGAAGTTTCAATTTTAGTTTTAATCTTCATCTTTACTTTTCAGCACTTTTTTCTTTTCTATTTTGGTAGAGCAATGATCAACTAACTCTTTTCATTGGGTTAGAGAGCTCTATTGTGATTCAATGGATCAATTATAGTTCTTATTCTTCTTCTTCTTTCTTTTCTCTTGATTTTACTAGAGAGCTTTCGATCTTCATCCAATTGGGTAATTGTCTCGGAAGAGAAATTGCTCATACTTGGATTTCCTCTGAACTTTGGAAGAGGAATGAGGAAATCATGCTAGAAATGCTCTCTCACATTGAATTAGGTTGGGGGTTGGATGGAAATTGTGACATTTAATCCTACCAATACTTTGATCTATGAATGTGTGTGGTATAATCAGTGACCAAACTTCATCTCTTCCCATGAGCAATTAAATCAAGGAATTGGGAAATTGTTAAAGCTTAGAGAGATTGGATTGCCAAGGAATTGGGATCCAATCACTTAAGATTGCCAAGGAGATCAATGAATGCTTTGATTGAGGAAGAGATGAGAATGAACATGATCCGGAGGATTGCAATATCTCTTGATCCCAATGTTCATTTTATTTTTAGTTCTTACATTTACTTTTCTTGCCATTTTACTTTTCTGCACCTTATTGCTTTCTTTACTTTTATGCTATTTACATTTCCTTGTTACTTATCACTCCAACATGATTCGTCTAACTAGGATAATTTATCAACTATTCATTGCTTAATCCGTTAATCTCTGTGGGATTCGACCTCACTCTTTTGTGAGTTATTACTTGACGACAATTCGGTATATTTGCCGAGGGACATTAGTTAAGAGACAAGTTTCTGTGCATCAACAGCTTGGTACGCACGATCGTAATCTCAACTCTTTTTCACAACTCCACAGAACTAACCAGCAAGTGCACTAGGTTGTCCAATTATTAAACCTTACGTGAGTAAGGGTCGATCCCACGGAGATTGTCGGCTTGAAGCAAGCTATGGTCATCCTTGTAAATCTCAATCAGGCGGATTAAATTGGTTATGAGGTTTTGATAATTAAAATGTAATTAAAATAGAAAATAAGATAGCGATACTTATGTAGTTCATTGGTGAGAATTTCAAATAAGCGTATAGAGATGCTTTGCTCCTTCTGAATCTCTGCTTTCCTACTGCCTTCAATCAATCATTCATACTCCCATCTATGGTAAGCTGTATGTTTGAAGATCACCGTTGTCAATGGCTACCGTCCGTCCTCTCAGTGAAAATGGTCCAAATGCGCTGTCGCTGCACGGCTAATCATCTGTCGGTTCTCGATCATGTTGGAATAGGATCCATTGATCCTTTTGCGTCTGTCACTACGCCCAACACTCGCGAGTTTGAAGCTCGTCACTCTCATCCCTTCCCAGATCCTACTCGAAATACCACAGACAAGGTTTAGACTTTCTAGATCTCAGGAATGGCCGCCAATAATTCTAGCCTATACCACGAAGACTCTGATCGTGAACCAGGAGGCTAAGAGATATGCATTCAAGCTTGTTTTCATGTAGAACGGAAGTGGTTGTCAGGCACGCTTTCATGGGTGAGAATGGTGATGAGTGTCACATAATCATCACATTCATCATGTTCTTGGGTGCGAATGAATATCTTAGAATAAGAATAAGCTTGAATTGAATAGAAAAACAATAGTACTTTGCATTAATTCATGAGGAACAGCAGAGCTCCACACCTTAGTCTATGGGGTGTAGAAACTCCACCATTGAAAATACAGAAGTGATAATGGTTTTCATTGGCTTTGGCCCCCAGAGAGGGAACCAGAATGACCAAGACCTCTAATACAATAGGAAAAAGTCCTATTTATACTAAACTAGTTACTAGGGTTTACAGAGATAAGTAAATGGTGTAGAAATTCACTACCGAGGCCCACTTGGTGTGTGCTTGGGCTGAGCATTGAGCTTTACACGTGTAGAGACTTTTCTTGGAGTTAAACGCCAGGTTGTAGCTTGTTTGTGGCGTTTAACTCTGGTTTGTAAGCTGTTTCTGGCGTTTAACTTTAGAATAGGGCAGGAAGTCGGCGTTTGAACGCCAGTTTTCATCGTCAAAACTCGGGCAAAGTATAGACTATTATATATTGTTGGAAAGCCCTGGATGTCTACTTTCTAACTCAATTTAGAAAGTGCCAATTGAGTTTTTGTAGCTCCAAAAAATCCATTTCGAGTGCAGGGAGGTCAGAATCCAATAGCATCTGCAGTCCTTTTTCAGCCTTTGAATCAGATTTTTGCTCAAGTCCCTCAATTTTAGCCAGAAAATACCTGAAATCACAGAAAAACACAGAAACTCATAGTAAAGTCTAGAAATGTGAATTTTGCTTGAAAACTAATAAAAATAT
This sequence comes from Arachis ipaensis, assembly GCF_000816755.2. Taxonomy (NCBI): domain Eukaryota; kingdom Viridiplantae; phylum Streptophyta; class Magnoliopsida; order Fabales; family Fabaceae; genus Arachis; species Arachis ipaensis. The sequence goes on from NC_029794.2 coordinate 66,465,567, forward strand.
ACTAAAAAGTAACTAAATCATACTAAAAACTACCTAAAAACAATGCCAAAAAGCGTATAAATTATCCGCTCATCACCTATATGAACTCAAAATAATTTAGACAAAATCAACAATCAAAATGTCATACGAACTAAGGTGCATATGCAAACATGAGCAGCAATTTCAATCCATATGAAGTTAAGTTAGAATTAAACAAGAGCTAAACATAATAAGTTCATATGAATTGGCATTATGAATCAAAACAACACCGAAACACTGAGTTATCTAACAAACAGGCAGGCTAAATTCCAACACTCAAGTACAAAAATGAAAGAACAATTCAGCAGCCATCAATCTTGAAGCAACAACAAAATGGAGATTGAAATGGAGCAATTGACAGTTCATTTTAAATTGTAGAAACAAAAAATAGCAACAAGAACTATTCAATAGCTAGCAATTTCAATTCAAGCATGTTAAACCAAATTGACCAAACAGCAACATATGCATCAGAAACACTATATGCATATTAGCAAAAGAAAATCACCATCATCCTGATAAACTTAGAGCAGTGCACAAATTCAGACAGTAACAAACAGCAAAAATCAGACCTAAATCCACTAACTAGAATCCTAAAACTTCCTAACCACATGCAATCTAAGCTAACTTAATCAAACAGAAACTTAATCAACCAATATTAACATGGAAAATTAATTAAAAGAAGATTAAAAATAGAGACAGAAGG
>NC_029794.2:66466396-66476145 GCF_000816755.2 Arachis ipaensis
AGAAGCAGAAGCTGTAAGACCCAAGCTCAATTAACCGCTTAATTAAATAATTAATATTGCCCTGATTAGGTTCCAAAAAGTTAGAGTGAGAATTTGAGGATTTAAATGTGATTTTTGGACTCAGTATGTCTTTCTGAGTCAGAAAAAGTGTTTTCAACGAAAAACTGTGAAAAACGGCGAACCGACGGTTGAACCGGTTCAAATCTGCCTGGTACTGCACGAGAAAAAGTGAAAACAGTCAAAAACCTTAGAAAAATGTTAGACGAAAACCGAGCATCAATTTTAAAGGTTTGGCCCGAAGTTGGGCCAAACGAGCTAAAAACGCTAACAGGTTGGACCGGGCCCAAGTTGGGCCTAAGACCAACACTATATAAGTCCATTTAAGTGGCCACTTTAGCCACTTAAACACCACACAAGCAGCAACAACGTGAAAAGAGAGAAGAGAGGTAGGGTTCCAAAAAATTCACTATTCATCATCTTCTTCTTGGAGCCATATCTCACTCTCCGAACCTCCGATTCGCATGCCGTCAGTTGCCACGCAAAGCTCTCGTTGAGCTCTTTGATTTCATCCAAACAAAGTGGTAAGAAACTTACAATTTCTTGCCCAGTTCTTCCTTCTATAACAGAATCGGTTTTTGGCTATGGTGAATGAGTGGTTCTTGGGATTTTGATTAATTAGGTACAATCTAGCACCGGGTACTTAGTGGGTTTTATCTCAATCAACTTTGGGTAAGGTGAGCAAATCAACTCTCTTGTGGTTTTGTGGATTTGATGAACCCTAAGTTGAATTATTGTAAATTATGTATTTTTGCTTGAAGTTGTGAATTATTGGATATTATTAGAGCTTGTTGCTGCTTGTTGGAGTGGTATTGGTGTATTGCTTGTGGTTGAAAGCTTGCTTGTGCTCAATTTGGGGTTTTGGTGCATATTAGGAATTGGCCAAGGTATGGTTTCGGTTTCCTCTATGTAGTATATAAAATTCATAGACACTTAGGCTAGTGACCCATAGGGTAGGATTGGAAATTTATATGTTGTTGATGATTGTTTGGATTGATGATGTGTAATGAATTGATGTTGTTTTTGTGGTTAAATGATGAAGTTGAGATATGATGGATTGGATGAATGAATATTGTTGATTATTAGTATAAATAATGGTTGAGTTGATGATGAAAATTTATAGTGATATAATGATGATTGGCGAATATGTGATATTGAGGTTAAGAATAATATGTGAAGAAAATGTGGTGAGATGGGTGTAATATGACACAAATGGTAAATTTTGATGAGAAATGGAGTTTGGAATGGTTTGGTATGGTGTTGGTTGTGTTCTACAAGAAATTGTGGGAATTGTGAATTTTGGAAAAAAGGAATTTTTGGTGAACTTTGTCTGATCATAACTTTTGCATCAATTTTCAAAATTGATTGAAAGCTTTTTAGAATTAAAGTTTATTGAAAACTCTTTGAATCAATATAAAGTTTGTAAAATTTAGAATTTTGTAGAGGAAGTTATGATCATTCAAAGTTGATGTTAAAAATTTGAAGTTTTGCAAAGTTGCAGAATTTTATGATTTCTGGTATGTGCGCACGCACAGCCTTGTGCGCACACACAACCATGCAAAATTTTAAACCTGTGCGCACGTACAGAATTGTGCGCACGCACAGGAAGGGAAGGCCATGCTGTTTGCAGCGCTAGCATAACTTGTGTGCGCACACTCCAACGAGGGTTCGCAACCTGTGCATACGCACACCCCTGTGCGTACGCGCAAAACATGTATAAGCTATTTTTACTGTCTGGTTCTATATATCTGTATATGGCTAGCCGGCTTAAACTCCGCGAGCCGTGGTTAGATTCCTACGATATTATACTATTATATTTTGATATATCTTATCTGTTTTTTGTGCTTTAAGTTAGAAGCTTCGTTAGCACGTTTTGCGCTTTTGAAATCCTATTTTTGAGCTATATTTTTTATCGGGCTTCTAGATTATACTATTCTTTATATATATATATATATATACATATTATGTATGAGCTTAGAACTGTCATAACCTTTGATTAACTTTTGCTTTACGATGCGAGGTAAAGCTTAGGCTAATTAGGGTGTTACATTTAGTGGTATCAGAGCAGTTCGTCCTCGTGAGCCTGAGGGATAGACTGATTGTGCTTCATTGCATACTTTGTGTGTCTTTTTCTTTGATGCTATTTGGTTATCTACTTGATATTGCATAGTGTTCATACCCTGGGTCGAGATGTTCGACCCGGGATGATTGACGACAAGCCAACCGACCTCTTCAGGTCTGGAACATTCGACCTCTTCTCCAAGAGCTCGACCAAATCACTAGAGAGGCCCAAGAAGGCCCAAACGAAGGAACACAGCCCAAATCTAAAGGCAGCCAAAGCCTAGAAAGATAAGGGCAGTTCTCTTAAAGATAAGATGACTTCACTCAAAGATAAGATAAGATAAGATAACTATCTTATCTCCAGAAAGGTCACTCCACACCATTATAAATACACTGGAGCACCCAGGTATAACTCATACTCTGATTCTACTAAAAACCTGCTTAATACCCTTGCTAACTTAAGCATCGGAGTCCCTTGCAGGTACCACCACCCTCCGGTAACGAAGGATCAGCATCACCAACAAGTCCAACAAGTCGGACGCGGCGGCTTCGACCACCACCCACAAGTCGGACACATCAGCACCGACCAGCATAAAAGATCTCGTCCGAGATCGACCTGCAGTTTCAGGTAACCCTCGGAACATTGGCGTCGTTGCTGGGGAACCTGGAAGTCATCCCATCATCATGGTGGAAAACCTCGACAATGACCACAACTCTGATTTGGAGAACAGAACGCCACATAAGAACATGGAGGTCACAATAGACGATACTTCTCAACCTAACAAAGACAAGAATTCACCAAACACGGGAGCCATGGAGGCACTTCAGGATCGCCTAAAACAACTCGAAAAAGAGGTTGAGTATCAACGGGAAGCTGAGAGAGACCTACGAAGGGAAGCTAGGCGACGCCGTGAATTAGAGGACAAGCTCCTAAAGCTCGAAGTCGATCTCAAGGCCAAAACTACTCGATCCAGCCACGAAGATAGCTCCCGTAAGGACCAAGACCCATTCACCAAAGAGATCAAGAAGACCAAAATTGCAAAGGACTTCAAACCTCCCGACATGACTCTATACGATGGCACAACAGATTCCAGCCATCATCTCAGTAATTTCAGAAGTAGAATGTACCTCACTGACGCCTCAGATGCAATCTGTTGCAAAGCTTTCCCGACTACCTTGACAAAGACAACAATTAAATGGTTCGAAAATTTGCCCCCTAGGTCTATCTCAAGCTTTGACGACTTAGCCAAGAAGTTTCTAGCCAGATTCTCCATCCAGAAAGACAAAACTAAGCACGCCCCAAGTCTATTAGGGATCAAGCAAGGAGACCGGGAAAGTCTCCGCAGCTACATGGAAAAATTCAATAAAGCATGTCTGGACATACAAAGTCTGCCAACAGAAGCAGCCATTATGGGTCTCATCAATGGCTTACGAGAGGGACCTTTTAGTCACTCAATATCGAAAAAACATCCTACATCCCTGAATGAAGTGCAAGAACGAGCAGAGAAATACATCAACATGGAGAAAAACTCTCGACTAGGAGAGACCTCAAAGTCCGGATTCTCCTACTCCTCCCGAGATAAGGATAAAGAGTCCAAGAAAAAAGAAGATCAGCATGGAGAAAAGATCAAGAAATACCACAATTACACCCCTCTTCGGGTGTCTCTTGTAGATGTCTATCGAGAAGTATTCCATACTGAAAGGATACCCCCACCTAGCCCACTCAAAAGCAAGAAAGGAGGAGGAAATCAGACTGAATACTGTGAATACCATCGAATCTATGGACATTCCACCAACAAATGCTTCGACTTGAAAAATGTCATAGAAAAACTGGTGAGAGAAGGAAAACTAGATCGGTACTTAGCCAGCAGAGCAGATGAGCCAAGAAAAAGAAGAAGGGACGAAGATGTCGGACGAACTAAACGACCACCTCGTACCCCAGAGAGACATGTCCACATGATACCCGGAGAATTTGCGGGAGGAGGAATCTCCAAATCATCTCGCAAAAGACATCCTAAAGAAGTATATCATGTCGAGGGAGGAGAAAAAGCACCCGACATCCCTACTATTACTTTTACTAACGAGGACGCAGCTGGCATCATCTCGGGACATGATGATCCCATGGTCATCGCTATCATATTGGCCAACACTAATCTCCACCGCACACTGGTAGACCAGGGAAGCTCGGCTGATATCTTGTTCAAAATTGCCTTCGACAAACTCGGCCTGGAGGAAAAAGAACTCAAAGCATATCCGAACAGCCTATTCAGGCTGAGAGACACTCCAATCCAACCACTTGGATACATCTCACTGCACACAACCTTTGGAAAAGGAAACCGGTCAAGGACACTCAACATAGACTACATCGTGGTCAACATGAGTTCAGCCTACAATGCCCTAATAGGTCGGACAACGTTAAATCAGCTCGGCGCAGTAGTCTCGACTCCACATCTGTGCATGAAGTTCCCAACCACAGAAGGGATAGCTACGATAAAAGCAGACCAGAAGACGGCGCGCCGCTGTTACAACGAAAGTCTAAACCTTAGAGGCAGAGGAGAAGAATTCCACACCATCAAACTCGGTGGAGTTCGAGGGCAGGAAGAACTTCATCCACAACCCGAAGGCGAAATAGAAAAAGTCCAGATCAGAGATGTCCCAGATAAAACAACTAATATCGGCACAATCCTAAAAGGAGACGTAAATGAGTTACTCATACAGTTCTTAAGAGATAATGCCGACCTCTTCGCATGGAAGGCCGCAGACATGCCAGGCATAGACCCCAAGCTGATGTGCCACAAGCTGGCAGTATACCCAGGATCTCGGCCAGTACAGCAGAGACGTAGAAAGCTCGGGCCAGAACGATCCCAAGCAGTGAAAGAGCAGGTACAAGCTCTTATGGAGGCAGGATTCATAAGGGAAGTCAAGTACCCACTATGGCTAGCTAACGTCATCTTGGTGAAAAAATCAAATGGGAAGTGGCGGATGTGCACCGACTACACCGATCTCAACAAAGCTTGCCCAAAAGATCCTTATCCACTCCCAAGTATCGACGCTCTGGTAGATGCCTCCTCCGGATACAAATACCTCTCGTTCATGGACGATTATTCGGGATATAATCAAATCCCAATGTACCCACCTGATCAAGAAAAAACATCATTCTTAACCTCAAAAGCAAACTACTGCTACGTCGTTGGTGCACGAATTGTGAATCACACTTTTCAGAACTCGTACCACTGACCAGCAAGTGCACTGGGTCGTCCAAGTAATACCTCACGTGAGTAAGGGTCGAATCCCACAAGGATTGTTGGTTTGAAGCAATCTATGGTTATCTTGTAAATCTTAGTCAGGAAGTTAATTATGTTTATCAGTTGAATTGTGAATAACCAAGAGAGCATAAATTATAAGAGATACTCATTCAATCGGATATAGAATGGAGGTGGTTGTCAGGCACACGTTCGTGATTTGAGGAAGGTGATGAGTGTCACAGATCATCACCTCCATCACAGTTAAGCGCGAATGAACATCTTAGATAGGAACAAGCGTGTTTGAATTGAAAACAGAAATACTTGCATTAATTCATCGAGACACAGCAGAGCTCCTCACCCCCAACAATGGGGTTTAGAGACTCATGCCGTCAGAGAATACAAAGTTTTGATCTAAAAATGTCATGAGATACAAAATAAGTCTCTAAAAGTTGTTTAAATACTAAACTAGTAGCCTAGGGTTACAAAATATGAGTAGACTATGATGGATGATGCAGAGATCCACTTTTGGGGCCCACTTGGTGTGTGCTGGGCTGAGACTTAAGCAATTCACGTGCAGAGGCCATTTGTGGAGTTGAACGCCAGTTTTTATGCCAGTTTGGGCGTTCAACTCCAGCTTTTTATCCTTTTCTGGCGCTGGACGCCAGAATTGGGCAGAGAACTGGCGTTGAACGCCAGTTTACGTCGTCTATCCTTGTGCAAAGTATGGACTATTATATATTGATGGAAAGCCCTGGATGTCTAATTTCCAATGCAATTGAAAGCATGCCATTTCGAGTTCTGTAGCTCCAGAAAATCCACTTTGAGTGCAGGGAGGTCAGAATCCAACAGCATCAGCAGTCCTTTTTCAGCCTGAATCAGATTTTTGCTCAGCTCCTTCAATTTCAGCCAGAAAAATACCTGAAATTACAGAAAAACACACAACTCATAGTAAAGTCCAGAAATATGAATTTTTCCTAAAAACCAATGAAAATAGACTAAAAACTAACTATACTATAAATTCCAAACTATCAATGAAACAGAGCTTTAATCATATGAGCGGGACTTATAGCTTTTTGCCTTTTGAATAGTTTTGGCATCTCACTTTATCCATTGAGGTTTAGAATGATTGGCATCTATAGGAACTCAGAGTTTAGATAGTGTTATTGATTCTCCTAGTTCAGTATGATGATTCTTGAACACAGTTATTTTATGAGTCTTGGCCGTGGCCCTAAGCACTTTGTTTTCCAGTGTTACCACCAGATACATAAATGCCACAGACACATAATTGGGTGAACCTTTTAGATTGTGACTCAGCTTTGCTAAAGTCCCCAATTAGAGGTGTCCAGGGTTCTTAAGCACACTTTTCTTTTGCTTTGGACCTTGACTTTAACCGCTCAGTCTCAAGTTTTCACTTGAGACCTACACGCCACAAGCACATGGTTAGGGACAGCTTGGTTTAGCCGCTTAGACCAGGATTTTATTCCTTTAGGCCCTCCTATCTACTGATGCTCAAAGCCTTGGGATCCTTTTTATTTGCCCTTGCCTTTTGGTTTTAAGAGCTTTTGGCTTTTTCTGCTTTTTTTTTTTTTCTATATATATATTTTTCTGCTTGTTTTTTCTTTTTCTTTCTATTTTTTTCTATTCTTTTTTTCGCCCCTTTTTTTTTTCTTTTTTTTTTTTCTGCAAGCTTTGTTATTTGCTGCTTTTTCTTGCTTCAAGAATCATTTTTATGATTTTTCAGATTATCAAATAACATTTCTCCTAGTCATCATTCTTTCAAGAGCCAACATATTTAACATTCTTAAACAACAACTTCAAAATACATATGCACTGTTCAAGCATACATTCAGAAAACAAGAAGTATTGTCACCACATCAATATAATTAAACTAAGTTCAAGGATAAATTCGAAACTCATGTACTTCTTGTTCTTTTGAATTAAAACATTTTTCATTTAAGAGAGGTGATGGATTCATAGGACATTCATAACTTTAAGACAAAGTTACTAACTACTAATGATCATGTAATGAAGACACAAACACTGATAAGCACATAATATAGAAAGCGAAAAACAGAGAAAATAAGAACAAGGAATGAATCCACCTTAGTGATGGTGGCGTTTCCTTCTTGAGGAACCAATGATGTCCTTGAGCTCTTCTATGTCTCTTCCTTGTCTTTGTTGCTCCTCCCTCATTGCCTTTTGATCTTCTCTTATTTCATGCAGCATGATGGAGTGCTCTTGATGTTCCACCCTTAGTTGTCCCATATTGGAACTCAATTCTAGAGTGGGTTGTTTTCCTTTGGGAGCCATGATCTTAGTGATCTCGGATAAACACACCAAACTTAGAGGTTTGCTTGTCCTCAAGCAAAAGAAAAGAAAGGAGAGGGATAGAAGGAGAGCTAGGTGCAATTGTTGATGGAGGAGGGGGTGGCCGAACCCAAATTTAAAGGGATGGGAGGGTGGGTTTTCGAAAAATTGGAAAAGATAAGATAAAAAGATTGAGTTGAAAAAGATAAGATAGAAGATATAATTTAATTTTGAAAAGATATGATAGATTTTTGAAAAAGATAAATCTGAATTTTGAAAAAGATAATATGGAGGTTTGAAAAAGATATGGATTGGATTTGGAAAGATGGATTTGTTTTCAGAAAAGATTTGAAAAGAGTTGGATTGAATTTGCAAAGATGCCTGGTGCTTATGGATTAAAATACATTAAAAAAAAATTTTTGTGGTAGGGTTTTTAGAAATTATGGAATTTAGAAATCAGGGTTCTTGACATGTTCATGTAAAAAATCATGCATTGAAGCATGAAAAGTTGAAATTAAAATGGAAATACGTGTGGAAAAGATGAATTTGGCTCCTCCCTGCATTCCTGGCGTTTGAACGCACAAACACTGCCTGTTTTGGGCGTTCAGCGCCCAATTGCTGCTCTCCTGGGCGTTCAACGCCCAGCTGCTGCCATTACTGGCGTTCAACGCCCAGTGGGTGCCCCTTTCTGGCGTTGAGCGCCCAGCTGCTATCATTACTGACGTTCAGCGCCCAGTGGATGCCCATTTTGGGCATTGAACGCCCAAAATGCTCTTTTACTGGCGTTTTCTTGCCAGTGAGATCTTTTTCTCTGTTTTGTGTGCCGAGGTCTTCTGTAAATGATTATTTACCCTGTTGTCAATGAACTCTATATAAACAATGATCCTCTGTGCTTCTTCTCTAGGCACACATTTACGGATAATTCCGTCTGCACATCTCTTAAAGAGATAAGGTTCATCCCACAAGTAGTACTTTGCATCAGTAATTAATTTCTTCTTTTGTATCCTGTTGTACTCCTTGGGTATGAACCTTGCAGCTTTATAGTTTGCAATATCGGCAAACCATGGTGCTTCCTGAATGGAGAATAAATGCTCATCAGGAAACGTCTCAGAGATCTCAAGAGAAGGGAGGGACGTCCCTTCCACTGGCTCTATCCGGGACAGATGATCAGCCACTTGGTTCTCTGTCCCTTTTTTGTCTCTTATTTCTATATCAAACTCTTGCAGAAGCAATACCCATCTGATAAGGCTGGGTTTTGAATCCTGCTTTGTGAGTAGATATTTAAGAGCAGCATGGTCAGTATACACAATCACTTTTGATCCTACTAAGNAGGGGTGGTATGAACAATCATCCCTCTGACCATGGTCCGAAATTCATAGAAGGCAGTTCCAGATAGTTTTTGCTTGTCAGTTTGCCACATATTAGCATAGAACTCCTGGACCATGTTCCTTCCTACTTTCGTTTCAGGGTTATCTAGGACTTCCCAGTTCCTGATTCGAATTTGCTCCTGGATCTCCGGATATTCATCTTCTTTCAGATCGAATCTAACTTCCGGGATCACTGATCTCAGACCCATTACTTTAAGATAATGGTCTGAATGTTCTTTAGATAAGAACTTCCCTTGATTCCAAAGTGGTTTTGGAACGCTCTCTTTCTTGCCTCTTGGAGTGGGTTGTTTTCCTTTAGGAGCCATGATCTTAGTGATCTCGGATAAACACACCAAACTTAGAGGTTTGCTTGTCCTCAAGCAAAAGAAAAGAAAGGAGAGGGATAGAAGGAGAGCTAGGTGCAATTGTTGATGGAGGAGGAGGGAGGACGAACCCAAATTTAAAGGGATGGGGGGGTGGGTTTTCGAAAAATTGGAAAAGATAAGATAAAAATATTGAGTTAAAAAAGATAAGATAGAAGATATAGTTTAATTTTGAAAAGATATGATAGATTTTTGAAAAAGATAAATCTGAATTTTGAAAAAGATAATATGGAGATTTGAAAAAGATATGGATTAGTTGAAAAGATTTTTGAGTGAAAAAGATAGATTTGTTTGTCAAAAAAGATTTGAAAAGAGTTGGATTGAATTTG
>NC_029794.2:66479053-66480866 GCF_000816755.2 Arachis ipaensis
GAGGCTCTTTCATGTCCTCTGAATCCTCCAAATCAGGCTGAACATCTTTAAAGATGTCTTCCAACTCTGATTCGAGACTCTCAGCCATGTTGATCTCTTCTACCAAAGAGTCAATTAGATCAACTTTTATGCAGTCTGTTGATGTGTCTGGATGCTGCATGGCTTTGACAGCGTTCAACTTAAACTCATCATCATTGACTCTCAGGGTTATTTCCCCTTGTTGGACGTCAATGAGGGATCGTCCAGTTGCTAGGAAGGGAATTCTCCCAGAAATGCATATTTCAAGGATGGTGGTAGTGGCTTGAGCTCGGGTTTAGGAGGTTTTTCCTCTTTCAGAAGAAATTTCAGAGGCTCTTTCATGTCCTCTGAATCCTCCAAATCAGGCTGAACATCTTTAAAGATGTCTTCCAACTCTGATTCGAGACTCTCAGCCATGTTGATCTCTTCTACCAAAGAGTCAATTAGATCAACTTTTATGCAGTCTGTTGATGTGTCTGGATGCTGCATGGCTTTGACAGCGTTCAACTTAAACTCATCATCATTGACTCTCAGGGTTATTTCCCCTTGTTGGACGTCAATGAGGGATCGTCCAGTTGCTAGGAAGGGTCTTCCTAGAATGAGAGTAGCACTCTTGTGCTACTCCATTTCCAGCACAACAAAGTCAGTGGGAAAGGCGAATGGCCCAACTTTGACAATCATGTCTTCAATCACGCCTGATGGGTATTTAGTGGAACCATCAGCAAGTTGGAGACATATCCGGGTTGGTTTAACTTCTTCATTGTGTCAGCAATTTGTAAAAATTATGCCAGAAACTCTGTAGGTTCTTCCTGTGGAAGACCGGAATACTGGCAACTTTGCTGCACCATGATAATGAGCTGAGGATTCAACTCAAAGCTACTAACTCCAATGGAGGGTATGCAGATGCTACTCCCATATGAAGCAGTAGAGGGGTTAGAATATGACCCCAGAGTCCTCCTGGACTGTTCATTTCCACTTATGTCCATGATGGATAAAGGGATATAACTTGGATTGATTTACCTTTTTATTTATTTTATTTTATAGAAAGAGGACAACTTAACCAAAAATAAAAATAACAAAAATTATGATTTTCGAAAAAGTGAGGAGAGAGAAAGTGGTTAGGAGATTTTGAAAGAGATATGATGATTTTTGAAAAAGGTTTTAAATTTTGAAATAAAAATCTGAAATTTTTTTTTGAATGAGAGAGAAACACAATAAGATAACACAGGATTTAAAATTTTTAGATCTGAGGTTCCTTATTTTCGAAAATTTTGGGGGGAAAAACACCAGGAACACCAAACTTAAAAATTTTAAGATCAAGACACAAGGAAAACTTAAGAACACTTTGAAGAACACCAAACTTTAAGTTTGGCACACAATTTAATAGAGAAAATATTATTTATGAAAAAGAAGGTTTGAAAAGAATATAAAAGACTCTAACCCAATTACCAAGAACACAGATTAACGCTCTAGCCAAATGAGTTATGGAATTTTCGAAAATTTTAAGAAAGATTATTTTTGAAAACACCAAACTTAAAGTTTGGCACAGGATTTAATAGAAAAATTATTTTTGAAAAAGATTTAAAAAAATATGATAGCCAATTACCATGAACATAAACACCACATTCTAACTAACTGAGTTATAAATTTAAAGTGTTTTAACAAGGGATAAATAATAAAAGACTCTAAACCAAAAAGAAAGATTTTTTCCTAATCTAAGCAACAAAATAATCCGTCAGTTGTTCAAACACGAACAATCCCCGGCAACGGCGCCAAAAACTTGGTGCACGAATTG
>NC_029794.2:66481751-66489564 GCF_000816755.2 Arachis ipaensis
TCTATCCTTGTGAAAAGTATGGACTATTATATATTTCTGGAAAGCCCTGGATGTCTACTTTCCAATGCAATTGGAAGCATGCCATTTCGAGTTCTGTAGCTCCAGAAAATCCACTTTGAGTGCAGGGAGGTCAGAATCCAACAGCATCAGCAGTCCTTTTTCAGCCTGAATCAGATTTTTGCTCAGCTCCTTCAATTTCAGCCAGAAAAATACCTGAAATTACAGAAAAACACACAACTCATAGTAAAGTCCAAAAATATGAATTTTTCCTAAAAACTAATGGAAATAAACTAAAAACTAACTAAAACATACTCAAAACTATATGAAATTAACCCCAAAAAGCGTATAAAATATCCGCTCATCAGTCGTCATGCCATTCGGACTCAAAAATGCAGGAGCCACTATCAAAGATTAATGAATAAAGTCTTCGCAGACCACATCAGGAAAGTCATGGAAGTCTACATGGACGACATGTTAGTAAAGACACAAAATGAGGAGTCATTACTATCTGACCTCACCCAAGTATTCGACACTATAAGAAGGCATGGTATGCGACTTAACCCTGCAAAATGCACCTTTGCAGTAGAAGCTGGCAAATTCTTGGGATTTATGCTCACACAAAGAGGAATTGAGGCAAAGCCGGATAAATGCCGGGCTATACTCGACATGAAGAGTCCGACCTGTGTCAAAGAGGTACAACAACTCAACGGAAGATTGGCAGCCTTGTCCAGATTTCTAGCTGGATCAGCAATAAGATCTCTCCCTTTCTACGCCACTCTAAGGAAGGGAAATAGGTTTGAATGGACAACAGAGTGCGAGCAGGCCTTCCAGGATTTCAAAAGGTTCTTGGGACAACCACCTATTCTAACTCGGCCATGGGAAGGAGAGCCACTTGTATTGTACCTCGCAGTAGGCAATCGAGCAGTAGCCTCAGCACTAGTCCGAGAGGGCGACAGTGGACAACAACCTATATACTTCATCAGCAAAGTACTACAAGGGTCCGAACTAAACTACCAAAAAATAGAAAAATTCGCCTATGCTCTCATACTAACATCTCGATGACTTCACCCATATTTCCAATCCCACAACATCAGGGTTCGGACCAACCAGCCCATAAAAGGCATTCTGAAGAAGACAGACTTAGCAGGAAGAATCTTACAATGGGCAGTCGAGTTGTCCGAATTCGACCTTCAATATGAAGCTCGGACAGCCATCAAATCACAATATCTGGCCGACTTCATTGCAGAGTTTATGGACACGTCGAAAATCCCTATAGAATGGAGTCTCTACGTAGATGGTTCCTCAAACAAAACTGGATGTAGCACAGGCGTGATAATAGAAAGTGATCAGGGAACCCAAATCGAACTTTCCCTCAAATTTGGGTTACCTGTTTTAAATAACCAGGCCGAATATGAGGCACTACTAGCTGGTTTGAAGATGGCTAAGGAGGTTGGAGCTCAAAAGCTTATCATCTTCAGCGACTCACAAGTAGTCACCTCACAAATAGCAAGGAGCTACCAATCCAAGGATCCCACCATGAAAAAGTACTTGGATAAAACCTAAAAATAGCTCGGATAACTTGGGGAATATGAGGTCCGCCACATACCTCAGGAACAGAATGCTCGAGCTGATGCACTCTCAAAACTAGCCAGCACCAAACCAAGGGGCAACAATAGAAGCCTCATCCATGAGATGCCGCAGAACCCGTCAATCTCAGAAGAAGAAAATGTCCTAGCCATAACAGGTCTGGATCAAGGATGGATGACTCCCATAATTATCTACCTCAAAACAGAAACACTCCCTACAGATAAGAAAGAGGCAAAGAGGTTAAAACGGGAAGTACAATACTACACCATCATAAACAATACTCTATACAAGAGAGGGATTTCAACACCACTGTTAAAATGTGTGCTAGTGCACAAAATTACAATCACACTCTTGTAATTCCGCACAACTAACCAGCAAGTGCACTGGGTCGTCCAAGTAATACCTTACGTAAGTAAGGGTCGATCCCACGGAGATTGTCGGCTTGAAGCAAGCTATGATTTTCTTGTAAATCTTAGTCAGGATATCAATAATAATTCTCAGTTTTAATTGGAATGAGTAAAAGAACATGGATTAAATAATACTTGTTATCCAGTAATGGAGAACAGGTTGAGGTTTTGGAGATGCTCTGTCTCCTGAATCTCTGCTTTCCTACTGTCTTATTCTTCACGCACACAAGGCTCCTTCCATGGCAAGCTGTATGTTGGTGGATCACTGTTGTCAATGGCTACCATCCATCCTCTCAGTGAAAATGGTCCAAATGTGCTGTCACCGCACGGCTAATCATCTGTCGGTTCTCACTCATGTGGGAATAGAATCCGTTGATTCTTTTGCGTCTGTCACTACGCCCAACACTCGCGATAAACCCATATCATGAGTTATTTTGTGCTTAGTTTGAGTGATTTATTCAATCCTTCACCCACTTATTCATATTAATTGCATGGTTTTACTTTCCCTTCCTTATTATGTGATGTACGTGAAAAAAATGTTTCCTAAGCTTTAAAATTAATTATTTTAATTGCCTTTATTTCCATTCGATGCCGTAATTAGTGTGTTGAGTAATTTCAGATTTTTTAAGACAGAATGACTTAAAGGATGGAAAAGGAAACGTACAAAAAATGGAAGGAAAGTGCGAAACGAAGTTTTGAAGAAACTGGCATCCATGCGATCGCATGGACGACGCGATCGCGTGCCAGGAGCGAAGAAGTAGCGACGACTTGAGCATAGCGCATTCGATGCGGACGCGTGACCGACGCGACCGCGCCACAAGGAAAACTCCAGATGACGCGATCGCGTGACCCACGCGGACGCGTGACAGAGGCCACGTATCAGAATTTACAGAATACGCCCCCAGCGATTTCTGAAGCCCTTTTGGCCCAGATCCAGGTACAGAACACACAGACTAGATGCTATAAAGTGGGGGAATGCATCCATTCAAAGGGGGCTCGCCAATTTTTACTTCCCATGATTTAGATTTAGTCTTGAGAGAGGTTCTCTCCTCTCTCTCTTAGGATTTAGGACTTCTCTTAGTTTGTAAGAGTGACTCTCGATCCAGTTTTAATGTTTCTTTGTTTTAGCTTCCCTTTCACTTTTATTTATTCCAGCACTTTAGTTGATTATTTACTTTTATAATTGAATTTATGAATTATTCCGTGTTACAGATTATTATTTGAATTAATGATAATTGAGGTATTTTCAGTTTATGATTGCTCTTTTAAATTTATGTTATCATTGTTTCCGATCTGAAGATATTTTATTCCAGCAATTTACTTTTTCCCCTTTCGGTCCTGGTTAAGAAATCAGTAACTCAACAGTTATCAACCTCAGCATAATTGATAATCGTTATCTTGCTAATTAAACTGAACTTCAATAATCCCAACTTTTTCTTAGGAAATAAATAGGATTCGAAGGTCAAACTAATTAGTCCCTTGACTTTCCTTTGCTTTAGTAAGGGTTAACTAAGTGGAATTTAGATTCAACTTTCATTATTGTTGAGAGAGATAACTAAGATGGACTTCCAATTTCTCTTACCTTGCCAAAAGTTTGCTTTACAGTATTTATTTATTTTAATTGCCATTTACTTTACTTGTCATTCAAATCACTTGCTTCTCACCTTCTAAACCCCGATTACAACCTTGGTTTAGAGACTATATCTACAACGCAATTGTTTTTATGAAATTCTTTACTGGCAAAAAAATTCCAACGTCAAAATGGCGTCGTTGCCAGGGAACTGCTAACGTGTGCCTTATTATTGGTTATTGTAAATATTTTTCTTTTGCTTGTTTCTTTATTTTTATTTTTCCTTTTTATCTTTATTTGCTACCATGAACTCTCACCCCTCTCGCTTTGAGTTTGGTTCTAACTTTGTTGAAGGAAATAGAAGTTACAGCAGGGATATGCATCAAGGTCAGACCAATCAAGGATGGATGGAGCCAAGAGGATCTAATCAACCCTTTAGGCAGCAACACCCTCCGAGATATCCTGGACAAAGACCATTCTACCGTGCATACCCAGCTGAAAGATATGGTGGACAACCTTGTAACTACCAACAAGCCCCACCACGTGCATATAAACCACCCTTTCAACATAACCTCGAACTACTACACTCACAAGCTTCTCTTCACCATTTGCCACCATATGATCCTTCCTTACCCAGTACCAATCCAATCACTCCCAATCACCGCCACTTTCCTATGTATCATGTCCAAATCCGGCAACCCGAGAAGCAGAGGTTTACCTAAAGGAAACAGTAAATAAACTTCAAACAACCATTCGACAACTGGAGCAAGCAGTAATTCAATGGGTTTCTAGGCGCTCAAATACACAAGGATCAGCCACAGCCCCATGTGAACAGTCTAACAAAGAGCGTAGCATGAAGGAGATACCAGAAACTCCAGTGGACAAGACAGAGAATGAATTCGTACTAGAACAAGTAGAATAAGCTATCATTGTTCAAGAAGAAGAGTTGGTTGAAGATCTAGGAGATGCTGAACCTCTATGGGAATCCAGAACTGAGGAGAACTCCGTCAAGGATGCTACAGTTAATGCTAAGGAGGATATTGTACAATCTCCAAGGCAAGTTGTTTATGAAGAATCAGACGGAATAACCCAGGACACAAATTCCCTTAATGATGATAGTCACATGACAATTTCTCTTAGTAATGAACTCACATCCGCAAGTGAATTCTCTGAGGTCGAAGAATCTTTCCCAAGTGAATATGAAGACGATGCGGAGGTAGATTTCTCTTAACCTCCAATCTATGACTCAAGTGATGAGAAAGACATAGAAGACTTTGATCAGGACACAGATACAATTATAGAACCTTGCAAAGAAGTGGAGGAATTCACAGAAGAGCACAAGGGAGTAGAACTTACAGAACCACCGGAAATGCCTATCCCAAGGCCATTACCACCTAATACAAGCTTCAAGTGGGTACAATCTTTAACCTATAACGTTACTTATTCACTTGAATATGGTTTGCTTGAAACAGATGGCCAGCTTAGAGCTCTTTGCGGCTTTAAGACTAAGAGGGAAATGGCTCGTACTCAGAGTTGGTGCACAAGGTTCAATAAGGTTCCACGCTTCACCTCGAAGTACACGGATTGGTATCATGCTCAATTGCATGGATCACAGAGAACGTTTGGTCACCATGGTGAGATTCTACTCTTTAAACCGCTCGGATGGAAACATGTAGATCAAGACGAAGGCAGATTTAAAAACAAAGCTTGAGATCATGGATTCTGTTCTGACATTCGTCATCCCGGGAGCCTGAAAATCTACTTGAAGCTGATCAGAAGCTTCACATGCCTAGCTTGGGACCCCGGAGGCTATTGGCATTCCAAGCATTGGTGGAGATTTCTGGATGAATTTAAATACAAGCCACCATAACAGGAAACCATTCCAATGTCCAACTTAAGGACTTTAACCAAAAGTGCTAGGTAGGAGACAACCCACCATGGTATGATCGTTCTTATTACACTTTTAGTTTTATCTAGTTTTGTTTTTGAGTTTTATTTTGTTTTATTAAACCTGAGATCATGCATA
The DNA here is from genome assembly GCF_000816755.2 of Arachis ipaensis. Taxonomy (NCBI): domain Eukaryota; kingdom Viridiplantae; phylum Streptophyta; class Magnoliopsida; order Fabales; family Fabaceae; genus Arachis; species Arachis ipaensis. The sequence continues at coordinate 66,487,342 of NC_029794.2, forward strand.
GCATTCACATTAATCATTGCATTCTGCATTTTTCATGCGTAAAAAAATAAATAAATAACGCACGCGACGCGGCAGCGTCGCTGACGCGTCTGCGTCACCAGTGCGTTTTGGAAGAAAAGAATTGAACAGAGAGTTATGCAGGAGCAGGGCTGGAGGCGTGCCAATTGCACAATTCACCCCACACGACCGCGTCGATGACGCGACCGCGTCATATGGGAATAACAGCCTCCCACGCGACCGCGTGCCCCACGCGGCCGCGTGACCAAGATTTCGACGTAATAATGGTACACAGCCGAAAGTTGTGCTAGAGTGGTGCTGGACTGGCGCTGGACGCGCAGTCCATCTCACGCGACCGCGTGCCCCACGCGGCCAAGTCATATCCTTCTGGAAGCCCACTCACGTGATCGCATGCCCCACGTGATCGCGTCACCCAATATTTGGCGACTAATGATTTTGAATAGAGAGTTGTGCAAGAGCGAGGCTGGACTCGTGCCACTAGCACAAATCGAGTCACGCGATCGCGTGCCCCACGCGTCCGCGTCACCCAACCTTATTGCGTACCACGTGACCGCGTCACCCACGCGACCGCGTCACCCACGCGACCGCGTTGCCAGCGTCGCACAACCTATCCAGATTAGTGCCAATTTTCTTATCTTTTCTTTTCTAATCGTAATTTCTTCCTTCTCTCTCCTTTCTCACTTTCTTTTTCTTCTTCTCATCCTTTTTCCCTCTCATTCTATTTTATTTAATTTATTTGCATACTTTCATTCATTGTGTTATTTTCATTAGTGTTAGAAGTTTATTTGGGTCATTATTTTTATATATTATATATTTTTTTGGATTATTAAAATGGTTTGACAATTATATATTACTTTTTAAAGGGTTGCTTGCATGTTCAATTTAATACATCCAATAACTTATTTACCATGCATGCTATGTATTTGTGAAAAAGCCCGTATGGCATTGAACACTATTTTAAATTATTCTACTATTAATTCCTGTTGTTTTTCACAAAACTCCTTTCATGTTTTATTGATTAAATATAATTGTTATTACAAACATGTTGATAGTTTGAAAGACTTGGTAATCTAATTTGGACATTAAATGCTTGATCTATGCTACTCATGCCTTTGCCATCATGCCAATAAACACCTTGCATTCACTTGTCATCATATGCACTAACTATTTTCCATTGATGACTTTTCACATGTACTCATGAGTGTGTGTTAATGTCATTCTTCTTTATTGTGCATTGATTACCACCTTTTCCGCTCTCTTCCTTGCTCTAACCCTTAGCTTTAAAAGTCACTTTCTTTTTTCCCTTTTCAGGATGGCCACCAAGAAGGATAAAGAGAAAGCTACTCCCAAACTACCGGCAAGGAAAGGAACAAAAAAAGCCCCAGCTGAGGAACCACAACCCCCGTCCACTTGCAATTCTCAGCATGTACCGAGGACGGTGCAATCTTTAAGTGTGGGGAGGTCGATACCAATCTCCGTGGGTTAGTACCTTCCTATCTCAAACACCAATGTTTTTTTTTTCTTGTTAGTTGTTGCATTTGCATATTTAATTGCATGTTTATTTGATTTTATGCATTTAGCTACTACTTGGTTGAAGTAATATTTTCTTTTTCAAGAAACCTTTTAAGAGTATTTCACTAATTTGAATAAAATTTAATGTTACACTTGTTTGAAGAGATATTATACTGGAACATGGTTTAAAGCTCGAACACACAAAACCTGTGAGATTTTGAGCCTATTTGAATTGGTTGCATTTTTCAACCAATATTTTATTTTTTATGTGTGTTTTTTATCTCTAAAATTGTGATCTTTGTCTTGCTTAATTCTATATTTCCAATATTTGATATATGCATACACTTACATGATTAAGGCCTTTGTTTCACTGAGCTTACATACCCATATGGCCTTACCTTTCATTATCCCTTACAAACCAATTTTGAGCCTATTTTACCCCTTTATTCTTTTTATTTAGCACATCATTAACTCTAAGCGAAAAACAATAATGTCGTTAATTTGAATCCTTGGTTAGCTTAGACTAGTGAGAGTGCTTATGATTTAAGTGTGGGGAAAAATGGGTTTGGAAACAATTGGTGTAAGAATTAGGTATTATATATCTTTATGAAACTGTGAAAGAAATGTTTAGAACATGATTCATACATTCAATATCTTAATCATATGCATTGAGAAAAATAAAAGAGAAAATAT
>NC_029794.2:66490724-66594861 GCF_000816755.2 Arachis ipaensis
ATGCCCCAAAGTAAGTGAAAGCAATGCATATGTACTGTACCTGAAATTAGAATGCATGAATTTGTGGAAAACATGGTTAATGGATAGTTAGGTTTTGTATTTTGATTACATGGATTGTCTAAAGTTAGGTGGAAAGTTTAAGTTAATTAAGGATTCAGATTTTAGTCCACTTGACCGAATACAATCCTACCTTGACCCTAACCCCTTTACAACCCTTAAAAGACCTCTTGATATGTGTATCTGTGCATTAAATTTATGTTGATTGTTAGATGAAGAGTAAGCCTTAGAAAGCAAGGTTAGTGGAGAATTGAGAAAATCGAACCTAAAATACTTGAGTGATTAGAGTGTATACACTACCAGTGAGGGTTCGATGCTCAATTCCTTGTTCCCTGCTTTCATGAGCTATTTTCTTCTTGCAAGTCTATTTGTACTTCATTTTCATGATTTGAATTAGTGAAATCCAGTTCATATTTCTTCTTGAAGGATTTGTTTACTTTTAACTAAGTAGGTAGAATCATTTTGCATATAGTTGCATTCATATAGATAGGTTGCATTGCATAACATTCCACCACTTTAACCTTACCTTATTCTTTACCTTGGATTTAGCATGAGGACATGCTTTTGTTTAAGTGTGGGCAGGTTGATAAACCCATATTTCATGAGTTATTTTGTGCTTAGTTTGAGTGATTTATTCAATCCTTCACCCACTTATTCATATTAATTGCATGGTTTTACTTTCCCTTCCTTATTATGTGATGTACGTGAAAAATATGTTTCCTAAGCTTTAAAATTAATTATTTTAATTGCCTTTATTTCCATTCGATGCCGTGGTTAGTGTGTTAAGTAGTTTCAGATTTTCTAAGACAGAATGACTTAAAGGATGAAAAAGGAAACGTACAAAAAATGGAAGGAAAGTGTGAAACAGAGTTTTGAAGAAACTAGCATCCATGCGATCGCATGGACGACGCGATCGCGTGCCAGGAGCGAAGAAGCAGCGACGCGGCCGCATGACTGACGCGGCCGCGCGACTTGAGCATAGCGCATTCGATGCGGACGCGTGACCGACGCGACTGCGCCACAAGGAAAGCTCCAGATGACGCGACCGCGTGACCCACGCGGATGCGTGACAGAGGCCACGTATCAGAATTTACAGAATACGCCCCCAGCGATTTCTGAAGCCCTTTTGGCCCAGATCCAGGTACAGAACATACAGACTAGAGGCTATAAAGTGGGGGAATGCATCCATTCAAAGGGGGCTCGCCAATTTTTACTTCCCATGATTTAGATTTAGTCTTGAGAGAGGTTCTCTCCTCTCTCTCTTAGGATTTAGGACTTCTCTTAGTTTGTAAGAGTGACTCTCGATCCAGGTCTAATGTTTCTTTGTTTTAGCTTCCCTTTCACTTTTATTTATTCCAGCACTTGAGTTGATTATTTACTTTTATAATTGAATTTATGAATTATTCCGTGTTACAGATTATTATTTGAATTAATGATAATTGAGGTATTTTCAGTTTATGATTGCTCTTTTTAATTTATGTTATCATTGTTTCCTATCTGAAGATATTTTATTCCAGCAATTTACTTTTTCGCCTTTCGGTCCTGGTTAAGAAATCAGTAACTCAACAGTTATCAACCTCAGCATAATTGATAATCGTTATCTTGCTAATTAAACTGAACTTCAATAATCCCAACTTTTTCTTAGGAAATAAATAGGATTCGAAGGTCAAACTAATTAGTCCCTTGACTTTCCTTTGCTTTAGTAAGGGTTAACTAAGTGGAATTTAGATTCAACTTTCATTATTGTTGAGAGAGATAACTAAGTTGGACTTCTAATTTCTCTTACCTTGCCAAAGTTACTTTACAGTATTTATTTATTTTAATTGCCGTTTACTCTACTTTTCATTCAAATCACTTGCTTCTCACCTTCTAAACCCCGATTACAACCTTTATAGCCAATAATAAGAACATACTTCCTTGCAGTTCCTTGAGAAGACGACCCGAGGTTTGAATACTCGGTTAACAATTTTTAAGGAGTTTGTTACTTGTGACAACCAAACGTTTGTATGAAGGGATTTTTGTTGGTTTAGAGACTATATCTACAACGCAACTGTTTTTATGAAATTCTTTAATGGCAAAAAAATCCCAACGTCATCGTCACAGTTATCCCTTCCCATATCCTACTCAGAATACCACAGACAAGGTTTAGACTTTCCAGATCTCAGGAATGGCCGCCAATAATTCTAGCCTATACCACAAAGACTCTGATCGTGAACTAGGAGGCTAAGAGATACACACTCAAGCTAATGCAGATAGAACGGAGGTGGTTGTCAGGCACGCGTTCATAGATGAGAATGATGATGAGTATCACGGATCATCACATTCATCAGGGTGAAGTGCGAGTGAATATCTTAGAATAGAAACAAGCGTGATTGAATGAAAAAATAGTAGTGATTGCATTAATTCATCAAAACACAGCAGAGCCCCTCACACCCACCATGGTATTTAGAGACTCATGCCGAAAGAAATACAATGTTGTAAAAATGTCATGAGGTATATAGTAAGTCTCTAAAAGTAGTTTTTATACTAAACTAGTGACCTAGGTTTACAGAAAATGAGTAAACTAAGATAGATAGTGCAGAAATCCACTTTCGGGGCCCACTTGGTGTGTGCTTGGGCTTAACATTGAGCTTTACACGTGTAGAGGCTTCTCTTGGAGTTAAACGCCAGGTTGCAGCCTGTTTGTGGCGTTTAACTCTGGTTTGTAACCTGTTTCTGGCGTTTAACTTCAGAATAGGGCAAGAAGTTGGCGTTTGAACGCCAGTTTGCGTCCTAAAAAATTTGGCAAAGTATGAACTATTATATATTGCTGGAAAGCCCTGGATGTCTACTTTCCAATGCAATTAAGAGTGCGCCAATTGGGTTTCTGAATCCAACAGCATCTGCAGTCCTTTTTCAGCCTCTGAATCAGATTTTTGCTCAGGTCCCTCAATTTCAGCCAGAAAATACCTGAAATTACAGAAAAATACACAAACTCATAGTAAAGTCCAGAAATGTGAATTTTGCTTAAAAACTAATAAAAACATAGTAAAAACTAACTAAATCATACTAAAAACTATATGAAAATACCCCAAAAAGCGTATAAAATATCCGCTCATCACAATACCAAACTTAAACTGTTGCTTCTCCTCAAGAAACTAGACAAATAAAATAGGATAGAAAGAAAATCAAGAGGCAATAACATCTCAGAGTTTTATATGAAGCTGAAATTCTCATTAGATGAGCGGGACTAGTAACTTTTTTCTTCTGAACAGTTTTGGCACCTCAATTTATCCTTTGAAGTTCAGAATGATTGGCATCTATAGGAAGTCAGAATTCAGATAGTGTTATTGATTCTCCTAATTTAGTATGTTGATTCTTGAATACAGCTACTTTATGAGTCTTGGCCGTGGCCCTAAGCACTTTGTTGTCCAGTATTACCACCGGATACATAAATGCCACAGACACATAACTGGGTGAACCTTTTCAGATTGTGACTTAGCTTTGCTAAAGTCCCCAGTTAGAGGTGTCCAGAGTTCTTAAGCACACTCTTTTTGCTTTGGGCCACAACTTTAACCACTCAGTCTCAAGATTTTTACTTGACACCTTCACGCCACAAGCACATGGTTAGGGACAGCTTGGTTTAGCCGCTTAGGCCAGGATTTTCTTCCTTTAGGCCCTCCTATCCATTAATGCTCAAAGCCTTGGATCCTTTTACCCTTGCCTTTTGGTTTAAAGGGTTATTGGCATTTTTCTCTTGCCTTTTGGTTTAAAGAGCTTTTGCCTTTTTCTGCTTGCTTTTTTTTTTTCCGCAAGCCTTGTTCTTCACTACTTTTTCTTGCTTCAAGAATCAATTTTATGATTTTTCAGATTATCAATAACATTTTTCTTTTTTCATTATTCTTTCAAGAGCAAACAATTTTAACATTCAAAAACAACAAATTCAAAACACATATGCACTGTTCAAGCATTCATTTAGAAGGCAAAAAGTATTGCCACCACATATAAATAATGCGAATTTTTCTTATTAAGAACTCGAAAATAAAACTACCTCCTTATTCTAAAAATCTGCTATTTTATTCATGTTTAATGATGATGAGAAAAATAAATTATAGCTTACTTGGAGATAATAAAATAAAAACTAAAAATAAAAATAAAGATATTAATTACTATTATTCACATGACTCCTAAGGTAGATCTCTAATAGCAAAAGTTATCATAGAGTTAAGATTAGGACTCAACAACCTTTATTTTGGGAGATAGATGCTCTTTTAATCTGTGGGGTGTCTGGCCCTTTAAGAGACAGCTTCTAGCGCTTTAGCTCCTGTAGCTCATGCCCTTGCTTCTCATGTTCCTTCAGCAGTTTGCAGAGCATGCTATTTTGGATTTGCTGTTCTTCTTTCAGTTGATCCATAGCTTTTTGCAGCTTGGTGACAGAGGCTTCTAGGCGGATCCAGTAGTCAATCTGAGGGATTTCTGGGAGGAACTCCTGTGCCCTCCTTTTGATAGAGTTATCTTGCACTTGTTGTCCTTCCATTGACTTTTTGGTGATTGGGTGCTCGACTGAGATATACTCATCCACTCCCATCTTTACCCCAGCATCCTTGCATAGCAGAGATATTAAGCTTGGGTAAGCCAATTTGGCTTCTTTGGAGTTCTTGTTTACAATTGTGTAGAGCTCACACGAAATTAGATCTTGAACCTCCACTTCGTTTCCCTGCATAATACAATGGATCATTATTGCTCTTTTAAGAGTAACCTCAGAGCGGTTACTGGTGGGCAGTATGAAACGCCCAATGAAGTCCAGCCAGCCCCTAGCGACTGGTTTGAGATCCCCTCTCTTGAGTTGATTTGGGACACCCTTTGTGTTGGTTGTCCACTTGGTTCCAGGGATGCATATGTCCTTCAGAACTTGGTCCAAGCGCTTATCTGATCTCATCATTCTCTTACTGAAGGAGTCCGGGTCATCTTGTAGTTACTGCAGCTTGAAGATCTCTCTTATTTTGTCAAAGTGAAAGTAAATAGCTTTCCCTCTGACCATGGTTCGAAAGGTGTAAAAGGCGGTTCCAGTCCTTCTCTGCCTATCTGTTTGCCACACATTTGAGTAAAATTCCTGAACCATGTTTCTTCCCACCTTTGTCTCAGGATTAGCTAGGATTTCCCAGCCCCTTTTACGAATTTGCTCTTGGATCTCCAGATATTCGCCTTCTTTCATATCGAATTTAACTTCCGGGATCACTGACCTTAGACCCATTATTTTGTAGTAATGGTCTACATGTTCTTTTGTTAAGAACCTCTCTTGATTCCAAAGTGGTTTTGGATTATTCTCTTTCTTCCCTCTTGAAGTGGTTTGTTTTCCCTTGGGGGCCATGATCTTAGTGAGTCTTGGCTTGGTGATCACGGAAAAACACATCAAACTTAGAGGTTTGCTTGTCCTCAGGCAAAAGAAAGAAAAGGAGAGGAATAGAAGGTGAGCCAAATTCGAATGGTGGAGGAGAGGGGAAGGCCGAGTTTGAATTTATAAGTGAGGGGGTGGGTTTGAAAAATTTGAAAAATATATGATAGAAGATATGATTTGTAAAAGATAAATATGATATGAAAAATATGAAATTTTAAAATTGAAAAAGATATGATGGATTTGAAAAAAGATAAATCTGAATTAAAAAAGATAATAGGATAGTTTGGAAAGATATGAGAAGAATTAAAAAAAGATTGATGAATTTAAAAAAAAAAAGATTTGAAAAGGAATTGAAGAAGATTTGAAAAAGATTTTTAGGATTAGAAAAAATTAAAATATTTTTTTTTTTTGAAATTGAAATTGAAAGATGATAATTTGTAACATGTTTATGCAAGAAATTATGGATGAAATATGAAAATTTGAAAAAAATTGAGTTGGAAACAAAACTTCCTCTCCTCCACAATCCTGGCGTTAAACGCCCAATTGTTGCTTTTTTTTTGCGTTTAACGCCAGGTAGATGCTTGTTTCTGGCGTTAAACGCCAGCTTGGTGCCTGTTCGTTAAACGCTAAAAATCCTTTGTCACTAGGCGTTTTTCTAAATGCCCAAGATGCTGCAATTCTGGCATTAAACGCCCAGAATGGTATCCATTCTGGCATTTATCGCCCAGAAAGGTATCTTTACTGGCATTAAACGCCCAGTAGATGCTTCTTTTGGGCGTTTAACGCCCACAATACCCCTTACTGGCATTTTTGTGCCAGTGAGCTCCTTTTCTCTGCTTTATGCTCTGAATTCTTCTGTAACTCTGTGAACTCCTGCAATTGTTAATTAATCTTAAAGATAATTTATATCAAACTCATATAATTATTATTTGCATAACAAATAAACATTGCTAATGGCTAGGTTGCCTCCCAGCAAGCGCTTCTTTATTGTCTTTAGCTGGACCTTGCTGAGTTTTTAATCTAGTCTCAGCTTTGAGCATTATTGCTCAAAATTTCCTTCAAGATAATGCTTGACTCTCTGTCCATTAACAATGAACTTCTTATTAGAATCAATGTCTTGAAGATCCACATAGCCATATGGTGACACACTTGTAATCACATATGGTCCTTTCCACTGGGATTTCAGTTTCCCAGGGAATAATCTGAGCCTAGAGTTAAACAGCAGAACCTTTTGTCTTGGTTCAAAGACTCTGGATGACAGTTTCTTATTATGCTACCTTTTTGCATTCTCTTTGTATATCATAGCATTTTCAAAAGCATTGAGTCTGAATTCCTCTAGCTAATTCAGCTGGAGCAATCTATTCTCTCCAGCTAATTTGGCATCAAAGTTTAGGAATCTGGTTACCTAGTAGACCTTATGCTCCAGTTCCACGGGCAAATGACAGGCCTTACCATACACAAGCTGGTATGGAGAGGTCCCTATAGGAGTCTTGAATGCTGTTCTGTATGCCCACAGAGCCTCATCTAAGCTTCTTGCCCAATCTCTTCTACGGATACTTACAGTCCATTCTAGGATTCACTTTAATTCTCTATTAGAGACTTCAGCCTGTCCATTTGTCTATGGATGATATGGAGTTGCTACTTTGTGGCTAATTCCATATCGGACCATAGCAGAGTAAAGCTGTTTATTACAGAAGTGAGTGCCCCCATCACTGATTAGTGCTCTAGGGACTCCAAACCTGTTGAAGATATATTTCTGGAGGAACTTCAGCACTGTCTTAGTATCATTAGTGGGTGTTGCAATGGCCTATACCCATTTGGATACATAGTCGACTGCCACCATAATATAAGTGTTTGAGTATGATGGTGGGAAAGGCCTCATGAAGTCAATATCCCATACGTCAAACAACTCAATCTCTAAGATCCCTTGCTGAGGTGTGGCGTAACCATGAGGCAGATTACCAGCTCTCTGGCAGCTGTCACAGTTACGCACAAACTCTCGGGAGTCTTTATAGAGAGTAGGCCGGTAGAAGCCACATTGGAGGACTTTTGTGGCTGTTCGCTCACCTCCAAAATGTCTTCTATATTGTGATCCATGACAATGCCATAGGATCTTTTGTGCTTCTTCTCTAGGCACACACCTACGAATTATTTCGTCTGCACATCTCTTAAAGAGATATGGTTCATCCCACAAGTAGTACTTTGCATCAGTAATTAATTTTGTTTGTTGCCTGCTGTACTCCTTGGGTATGAATCTTGCAGCTTTATAGTTTGCAATGTCTGCAAACCATGGTGTTTCCTGAATGGCAAACAATTGCTCATCCGGAAAGGTTTCAGAGATCTCAATAGAGGGAAAGGATGCCCCTTCTACTGGTTCTATCCGAGACAGATGATCAGCCACTTGGTTCTCTATCCCTTTTCTGTCTCTTATTTCTATATCAAACTCTTGCAGAAGCAACACCCATCTTATGAACTTGGGTTTTGAATCCTGCTTTGTGAGTAGATATTTAAGAGCAGCATGGTCAGTGTACACAATCACTTTTGATCCTACTAAGTATGATCTAAACTTGTCAATGGCATAAACCACTGCAAGCAATTCTTTTTCTGTGGTTGTGTAATTTTTCAAGGCATCATTTAAAACACGGCTAGCATAATAAATGACATGCAGAAGCTTGTTATGCCTCTGTCCCAATACTGCACCAATGGCATGGTCACTGGCATCACACATTAGTTCAAATGGTAATGTCCAGTCTGGTACAGAAATAACTGGTGCTGTGACCAGCTTAGCTTTCAGAGTTTTAAACGCCTGCAGACACTCTGTGTCAAACACAAATGGCGTGTCAACAGCTAGCAGATTTCTCAGAGGTTTTGCAATTTTTGAAAAATCCTTTATAAACCTCCTATAAAATCCTACATGCCTCAGAAAGCTTTTAATTGCCTTAACATTGGCAGGTGGTGGTAATTTTTCAATTACTTCAACTTTAGCTTGATCCACCTCTATTCCCTTGTTTGAAATTTTATGCCCAAGGACAATCCCTTCTATCACCATAAAGTGACATTTTTCCCAATTTAAAACTAGGTTGGTCTCTTGGCATCTTTTCAGAAAAAGTGCTAAATGGTCAAGGCAGGAGCTGAATGAGTCTCCAAATACTGAAAAGTCATCCATGAAGACTTCCAGAAATTTCTCTACCATATCAGAGAAGATAGAGAGCATGCACCTCTGAAAGGTTGCAGGTGCATTGCACAGACCAAAAGGCATCCTTCTGTAGGCAAACACTTCAGAAGGACATGTGAATGCTGTTTTCTCTTGGTCCTGAGGATCTACTATAATTTGGTTGTAACCTGAATAGCCATCCAAAAAACAGTAGTATTTATGACATGCTAGTCTTTCTAGCATCTGGTCTATGAATGGTAAAGGAAAGTGATCCTTCCTGGTCGCTGTATTGAGCCTTCTGTAATCAATACATATACGTCACCATGTAACTGTTCTTGTAGGAACCAGTTCATTTTTTTCATTATGAACCATTGTCATGCCTCCCTTCTTGGGGACAACTTGGACAGGGCTCACCCAGGAGTTTTTAGAAATAGGATAAATAATCCCAGCCTCCAGTAACTTGTTGACCTCTTTCTGCACCACCTCCTTCATGGCTGGATTTAGCCGCCTTTGTGGTTGAACCATTGGCTTAGCATCATCCTCCAATAGGATCTTGTGTATGCATCTTACTGGGCTGATGCCCTTAAGATCACTTATGGACTACCCAAGAGCTGCCTTGTGTGTCCTTAGCACTTGAAGTAGTGCTTTCTCTTCCTGTGGATTTAAAGCAGAGCTTATGATCACCGAAAAAGTGTCACCTTCTCCCAAAAATGCATATTTCAGGGATGGTGGTAGTGGTTTGAGCTCGGGTTTAAGAGGTTTCTCCTCTTCCTGAGGAATTTTCAGAGGCTCTTTTATTTCAGGCTGAACATCTTTAAAGATGTCTTCTATCTCTGATTCGAGACTCTCAGCCATGTTGATCTCCTCTACCAGGGAGTCAATAATATCAACATGCATGCAGTCTTTTGATGTGTCTGGATGCTTCATTGTCTCAACAGCATTCAACCTGAACTCATCCTCATTGACACTTAAGGTCACTTCCCCTTTTTGGACATCAATGAGGGTTCGTCCAGTTGCTAGGAAGGGTCTTCCTAGAATGAGAGTTGCACTCTTGTGCTCCTCCATCTCCAGCACTACAAAGTCAGTGGGAAAGGCAAATGGCCCAACCTTGACAATCATGTCCTCAATTATGACTGATGGATATTTAATGGAGCCATCAGCAAGTTGAAGACATATCCCGGTTGGTTTGACCTCTTCAGTCAAGCCAAGCTTTCTAATAGTGGATGCAAGAATTAGATTGATACTTGCCCCAAGGTCACATAAAGCTGTCTTGGTACAAGTACCTTCTAATGTACATGGTATTATAAAGCTTTCGGGATCCTTAAGCTTTTCTGGTAAGCTTGTTAGGATGACTGCACTGCATTCTTCAGTGAGAAAAACTTTTTCCGTTTCTCTCAATCCTTCTTATGACTTAAGATTTCTTTCATGAACATAGCATAAGAGGGTATTTGCTCAAGTGCCTCTGCAAATAGAATCTTTATTTCAAGAGTCCTGAGATAGTCTGCAAAGCAGGCAAATTGTTTATCCTGTTCTGCTTGGCAGAGTTTCTGAGGATAAGGTATTTTGGCTTTATATTCTTTAACCTTAGTTGCTGCAGATTTATTTCCTACAAAGGCAGGTTGAGAGGCCTTCTTGAGGGAGTTATTACCAGCACTTGCAGGTGTCTGATTCCTCACTGGCGTTTGAACGCCAGAACTGGACATGGATTGGGCGTTTAACGCCAGATTCCTATCCTTTTCTGGCGTTTGAACGCCAGAACTGGACATGGATTGGGTGTTTAACGCCAATTTTCACCCTTTTCTGGCATTTGAACGCCAGACTTGTTCCTCTCTGGGCTCTTACTGTCCTCAGAGGGATTTTGAGTAGCAGGTTGCTCATCCTCTTTCAACTGTTCTTTTCTTGGCTTTCTGCTGCTTTGAGTTGAGGTATTTAACGTTTTTTCACTTCTCAATTGAACTGCTTGGCACTCCTCTGTTATCTGTTTTGATAACTGCTATTTTTTCTGATTCAATTATGATTCCATATCCTTGTTAGCAATTTTTGTTTCTTGTATCATCTCCTTAAATTCTGCTACTTGCCTTGTTATATAAGATAGTTGCTGATTGAGTTCAGCAACTTGTTCCTGAGGACTAAAGTCAGTTGATACTGCCTTAGCTTCTTCTTTCATGGAGGACTCATTACTTATGTACAGATGCTGATTTCTAGCAACTATATCAATAAGCTCTTGAGCCTCTTCAATAGTCTTTCTCATGTGTATAGATCCACCAGCTGAGTGGTCTAGAGATATATGAGCCTTTTCTGTAAGCCCATAGTAGAAGATATCTAATTGAACCCACTCTGAAAACATTTCAAAAGGGCATTGATAAACCACTATTTTATGGTTTATCTTGTGCTTAATTGAGTGGTTTTTATCAACTCTTTACCCACTTATTCATACTATTCGCATGTTTTACGTTTTCCTTCCTGATTTTGTGCTATGATTGAAAACATGCTTCTTTGGCCTTTAAATTACTAAATTTAATCCTCTCTTATTATCATTCAATGACGTGATTTGTGTGTTAAGTGATTTCAGAGATTACACGGCAGGAATGGCTCAGAGGATAGAAATAAAGCATGCAAAAGTGGAAGGAATACAAGAAGTTGAAGAAATTGATAAGTTGTCCACCCTGACCTCTTTGCACTCAAATGGTAATAACTTGAGCTACAGAGGTCCAAATGAGATGGTTCTAGTTGCGTTGGAAAGCTAACATCCGGGACTTCGATTTGATATATAATTTGTCATAGCTGCCCCAAAGCCAGGTGACGTGAACGCGTGGATCACGCGGACGCGTGACCTGGCAGAAACGCAATCCACGCAAATGCGTAGACAACGCTTCCACGTCACTTTCCCGCAACCTGTACGTACCAGCACTACAAGAAAAACACCCATTCAGGTACACTTGAAAAGTGTAGCCAAAAGTGAAAAAAAATGATGCCTTAGGCTACGGCTACGCTTTTTGGGGTGATTCCTATTCGGCCGTTGCCTATTCTCAAAGGCTACGCTTTTCTGCACCAAAGGCTACACTTTTGGCGTTTGGGAATAGGCTACGCTTTTCAAGTGATGCTGTCCAGGACCAAAGGCTACGCTTTTCAGCTTTTATTTTTCCAGAATAGGCTACGCTTTTCAACGCTACTGCATCACTTGTAAAGCATAGCCACATTGTATACCATAGCTACTTTTTATAAGCGTAGCCTTAGATCCCTCTTTTTTTTTTGTATACTATAGCTACTGTATATAAGTGTACCCTTAGGTCCCTCATTATTTTTTTTTATTTTCTATATATATATATATATATTCTAATAATTTTTTTTCTAAAACCTAATATTTAGTAATATGATTATATATATAAATCTATTTTTTAATTAAATTAGTTAAAAATTATAAAATAAAAATAAATACATAATAATACCATACAATATTCTTTAAATAATAAAAATTATCCAATAACAAAATATATTTATAATGAACTAAAAATATTGGGATGATCACAAATGAGTATTCATACATCTCACACTAAATTAAACATACTCATATCAAAATATACATTAGACCACTTAGAATTTACTACTAATAAACTATAAAAAACCAAAATATTGTATCCTACATAAGTATCTTCTAATAAAAGTTATTAACCTTCTGATAGAAAAGAAAAAAAATCTTGTTCTTTAAATATCTTGTTCGACGGAAGATCGTATTTGGGAGATTTCTGGTTCTTCATCTGCCTCAAATCTTGTTCTGTAGGTTCTGGCAACTACAAAAGAAAAAAATCAAAATTATATAACACTTACTAAACCCCTTAAGGCTTAAATTTGAAAGCATACATAGCACAAAAATGGAAAAAAATGAAATTCACAAACAAAATCAGAAACAAGGTAAAGAAGTATATATCATACCAATTCAATGTGACCCTGAGGGAAATAGAAAACTCTGTCTTGAAACAAGGAACATCCATTAATGGCCCTGCACAGCCTCCATAGCTCTTTAAAAAAATCATCACCAGCCCCATCTGCCACAAAACAAAACACAAACATGTTGGAAACTTTGCATGGTTTTTTTCAGACCAAAAGTTGGAAACCTTTTTCTCTCATTTTTGCATTAAGCTCTTCCTTAGTAATCTCTATGTTCACAAGGCAAAAAGGGTCATTCACTTCATATTGAAAAATAAAAGGAAAACATTAAAAATGAAGGGTCCCAACAACATTAGTCAATTGCTAAAAGAACACAGACATTACTCTTTTTCAGCTCAACACTCACATTAACCAAACATGGTAACAACAAAACCACATGAAAATAAATAAATAAGTGGGAGATATTGAGCAGAGGAAGAGATATTATTAGATCCATTAAGACTTAAAAGAGTCAACTATCTAAGGTAAAGAGTCGACCATAGTCTCTTGAAACTCAGCTCCAAGATAGCCACTAGAAACATGGAACCAGTTATCCAATAACAAGTAGTTTGCCACAGTTCCAGAAATATATAGATAATAATAAGAGACAATCAAGAAGACATGAAAGGAGAGAATGAAGGGCACAGACCTCATTTTGGATCCTGTTGCATAAAGATTCAACCAATTGATTTCTGTCAATCCCATATTAACCACTTCCTGAAGAAACTCTTCGTCAATCTGCAAAACCATGATATTGGTGGATTTTGTAAGTGAATAAGTGTGAGTATCAAAATTGTTTAGGGTGGAGTTAATGTCAAAAATAAAAACCAGGCAAATTGATAAACATAAGGACACTATTCTATTCTTTATCAGAAGGAAAGATAAAGAACAAATATGTTCCTTTTGCTTCACTCAAATTTTAACTCCAGTTAGCATAGTCTCAGAGAAAGAACAAACTTTGAAATGCTGAATTTAATGATAGGAATATTTAGGAACATGAAGCTCAATAGTTGACAATAGTTGATAAATTGCCATGAGCCACGAAAATACTGCAGCGTATATAATCCACATGCAACAAAAATAATTAACATGAAATCAGTAAACTACTCTAGACAAATGAATAATAGTCCCCATTAGTACTTGATTTTTGTTTATTAGAACATTACCATTTACCACTACAAAGTAAACTGCTGATTAAGAAAGCAACAATCATTCACATACAGATCCAAGAATCAAGCAGCTGACTGGTCAATAAATATATTATGTAGCCTAACTTATTTAAGAATAAGCATACTCAATGGAAAGGTTTCTGCCATTTAATCACCAAATACAGCTAAAATCAATATCTAACTATTCTAACCCTTACCTCTTTGTTGATCAAATACACACGACTTGTCCTTGTTTTTCTCTTGAGCCCAAACCTTAACCGTTCTAAGAACCAGAATTTTGGTTACATTTCACAAGGCCATTCAATCAAATTAAACACAGAGGAGAGAGAATCACTCACCTCTCTTTGCTTGTGGTGGTAGTTGTGTTAAAAGAAATTGAATAAACTAAAAAAATGGAGCAAGAGAATTATCAGAATTTTGAATTAGAGGAGAAAAGAAAGAAGATGAAGTCGCTGTCCTCACCTAGCAGATTAAAAAGGAGGTTCCAATTTCTAAACATGTAAGTATAGCCAATCAGATAAGAGGAAGTTCTAAATTTTGCAATCCATTATCCATATATGCATCCAAAGATGATATCACCCGAGGATGTTGCTCTAAAATCTGCAATTTGAAAAGCAAAACAACCAGCATTACACACACTAGAAACTTATTTTTGCAGTCATCCACTACCCTGCATCAGATAAAAGTGTGCACCTGCTCTGTATTCTTCATAGTAGAAACCTTTTCCATAAGGTTCTTGAGAAGCTTAGTGAGTTTGGCCTACAAGTGATCGAATCACAGTAATAACAAGTTAACTATAATAATTAAAAAAGAAAACTCAAGTAATAACAACATAAATTAGAGATGTAAGATTCTACTTGAAAGGGTACCAAAAATTTTCAATCAATCCCACTTGAAAGCCACAAGATTCTGCAAAACCACTATCTTTCAATATGTATATTTATAAACCAATTTGCAGAAACTGGTTTCACATTCTAATGCAAAAGAAACCAAATTTACTCACAGAAATTAATTTTCATGAATTGAAATTTAAAAGACGAAACTGAATCATAGGTAAAATCTGAGAAAGCAAACACAAAGTACTAAAAAAATGACTAAAAGGAATACTCCTATTATTACTAATTAAAAAGGCCCCAAAGTTTGATTTAGTGGCTTTATTAGTTCACTGAGGAATTTTCTTCACTCTTGCACACCAAGAGCCTGGCTGTTCTCAATAAACAGGTAGGTAAATGAGCATTGGAATTTGGAATCGGTAGCAGCAAGTCTTATGAATGAATCTGAGATTTGATATTATAATTTTTAATTATAGTTGATAAGAAGAAAGATGGTTAAAAGTGCCAAAAAAAGCATAAAGGAGAAAGCCAGCAAATAAGAAATCTATGGGAATCTGCAGGCTGTGTTTATAGAAATGGATAGCACTCAAGATATAAGCATAAGCCTTCAAACCTTGTCCCAATTGAAGAATAGCTAAGTTTATATTATTCATCTTGAATTGTGATTTTTCACAGAATCATTCAGTGGCGAAAGAACTAGGTGAATTAAATAAATCATAAAATCACCCAGATTTATGAACTTGAAATAAATAAATCAAATTATACATAATAAATAAATTAATAACAGTGACAAGCATACGCAAACCCAGATTTTCTTTGCTTGTGGAAAATTGTTAGTAGCATTGCATATAATATAGGTCACTAGAATTGATATGATCCTTTGAAAAATCACTAAGAAAAATCACTGTAAAGACACTATTCTATTCTTTATCAGAAGGTTAAACAACGCAGCTTCATTAACAAATAATCTAACAATACTCATTAATCTCTTAAACCACGCAGCTTCATCAATTCATAGAACCCCCAAATTAAAACCCATATTTCACAGATTAAAACCCCCAAATTAAAACCCCTAAAATCAGAACCCTAAACCTCTGAAATTTCAGAAACAAATAGAAATCAATACATACATAATCAACACGGAGATGACGATGATGAGAAGCACGGAGATGACGATGGTGAGGGCGGCGCAGCGATGATTTGTGTAGAACGGCGAAGAAGAGCGATGGTCTGTGCAGTGGTGACAATGGCAAAGGTGATGAGCGACGATGGTGAACGGTGAGTGGTGACTGGCGGTGAGTGGTTACTGGGTGGCGACGGTCAACAGCGATGGTAAGAATGGCGAAGGTGAGAGTTGTGCACGACAGGGTTGGCGAAGGTAAGGACGGTGCAGCGACGAGATGATGATGGTAAGGGCGGCGCAACGACGAGGAGGAGGGCGAAGAGAAGCGACGGTGAGTGGTGAGTGAGAGGGTTTCTGTAGCGAGAGTGTTTCTTCGATGGTGAGCTTTGGAGGATTCTGAAAGGGGATCGAGATGAAGGCTAAGATTGGGTTTTGGATTTGGAGGGACAAAAATTTCATTAAGTGTGTGAGTTTTTCTTTCAAAAACTGAGGAAAAAAATTTATTAAGTGTCAAATGTTTTGCTCTAGATACATTAGGCATCACTTTTGAAGTGCACCCAAAACTTTATAAATAGGCTACTCTTTAAAAGCGTTCCCTTAGATATAAAAAGTGGACCCATAAATATTAACATACGGCTACGCTTTTTAAGTGATTTCTATAATACATAAGGCTACACTTTTTAAATGATGCCAAAATTGTGTTTCCTTTTTAAATGTAGCTTAAAAAAAGTGTGGCTGAATGGGTATTTTTCTTGTAGTGCAGAATACGCTGGGGGCAATTTCTGGGCTATTTTGACCCAGTTTTTGGCCCAGAAAACATAGATTAGAGGCTATAAAGTGGGAGAATGCATCCGTTCAAGAGGAGGCCTTCCGATTATTCACTTTTCATAGTTTAGATGTAGCTTTTAGAGAGAGAGGTTCTCTCCTCTCTCTTAGGTTTTAGGATTAGGATTCCTCTTAAAAGAATTAGGATTTGTTATTATTTCAACTTATTATTTCAACTTCCTCTCAGGTTCAATATTCCGTTTACTTTATATTTCTCTCTTACTTTCAGATACTTTAATGCTTTTATTTAATTACTTATGTTTCCAAATTGGCTTATGAACCATTCATGTTAGGATTTTCTTTATTTGATATAAATTGAGGTATTTCAGATTTATGATTTTTATTTAGATTTTTATATTATTGGCTTTAATTGATTAACTGGAGGCTCTTAAGTTATCAAACTTATCGTGATTGTTAATTAATTTTTCTAATTCAATTGAATCCCACTAACTCTAGTCTTTCCTTAGGAGTTGGCTAGGACTTGGGGATCTAACTAATTAGTCCACTTGACTTTCCCTTGCTTTCGTAAAGGTTAACTAAGTGGGATTAAACTCAATTCTCATAAGGATAACTAGGATAGGACTTTCGAATTTTCATACCTTGCCAAGAGTTTATTTTATAGTTATTTATTTATTTTTCTTGTCATTTAAAATACCTGTTCGTTATTTTAAAAACCCCCAATTTACAAGATTCATAACCAATAATAAGAACACCTCCCTGCAGTTCCTTGAGAAGACGACCCAAGATTTAAATACTTCGGTTATCAATTTTAAAGGGGTTTGTTACTTGTGAAAACCAAACGTTTGTAAGAAAGGATGATTGCTTGGTTTAGAAACTATACTTACAACGGGAATTTATTCTAAATTCTAAACTGTCAATCATTCGTTCTTTAGGCATTTCCTTAACATCCCTCTGTACCTCTCCCAGGTGTTATAAAGGGATTCATCATCCTCTTGTTTAAAGCCTTGGATGTCCAGCCTTAGCTGTGTCATCCTTTTTGGAGGAAAATATTGATTCAAGAATTTATCTAATAACTGTTTCTATGTTCTTATGCTTGCTGTAGGTTGGTTATTTAACCACCTCTTAGCTTGATCTTTTACAGCAAATGGAAATAGTAATAATTTGTAGACATCCTGATCTACTTCCTTGTCATGTACTATGTCAGCAATTTGCAAGAATTGTACCAGAAACTCAGTAGGTTCTTCCTGTGGATGACCGAAATACTGACAATTTTGCTGCACCATGACAATGAGCCGAGGATTTAGCTCAAAACTGCCTGCTCTGATGGGAGGTATACAGATACTACTCCCATATACAGCAGTAATGGGGTTAGCATATGACCCCAGAGTCCTTCTAGACTGTTCATTTTCACTTAAGTCCATGATAGAGAAAAGAGAATTGATATGAGTTGCAAATAAAATATATTTTTATTTTTTTATTTTTAAAGAAACGAATAATAAAAAAAATAAAATAAAATAAATAAAATAAAATAAAGTAATTAAAAATTAAAATATAGATTTCAAAAAGTTAAAAAAAAGGAGAAATAAATTCAAAAACCGAATTAATTGCTTAGTTAAGAAGATTTGAAAAACTTTGGATATGATTTTTGGAAAAGATTTTGAATTTTAAAATTTTAAAACTAAAACAGGAAAAAATAAAAAATTTTACAATAGAAATATGAATTTTTGAATGAGAATTTCGAAAATTCAATTAGATAGAGAGAAAAGATATTTTTGAAATTAATGAGGAAAGAGAAAAACAATAAAATAAACAGGAAAACTTTGAATATCAAGATGAACACCAAAAGTAACTTCTGAAAAAATTTTAAGAAAACAGAAACACAAAGGACACCAAATTTAAAAATTTTTGTACTCTAAGCACTAATAATTCAAAAAAAAAAATGGAAAGAAAAATAAACTTATGCAATTGACATCAAACTTAAAATATGAAACTAAACTCAAACAGAAGACTAAATCATGAAGTTATTGGTTTTGAAAATTTTCAAAAATAATTTAGAAAAATAAAATAAGGATTTTAAAATTTTAACCAAAAATAATAATAGAAGACTCTAAACCAAAAAGAAAATTTTTTCCTAATCTAAGCAACAAAATAAACCGTCAGTTGTCCAAACTCGAACAATCTCCGGCAACGGCACAAAAAACTTGGTGCACGAAATTTCACACTCTTGCAATTCCGCACAACTAACCAGCAAGTGCACTGGGTCGTCCAAGTAATACCTTACGTGAGTAAGGGTCGATCCCATGGAGATTGTCGGCTTGAAGCAAGCTATGGTTATCTTGTAACTCTTAGTCAGGATATCAATAATAATTCTCAGTTTTAATTGGAATGAGTAAAAGAACATGGATTAAATAATACTTGTTATGCAGTAATGGAGAACATGTTGAGGTTTTGGAGATGCTCTGTCTCCTGAATCTCTGCTTTCTTACTGTCTTCTTCTTCACGCACGCAAGGCTCCTTCCATGGCAAGCTGTATGTTGGTGGATCACCGTTGTCAATGGCTACCATGCATCCTCTCAGTAAAAATGGTCCAAATGCGCTGTCACCACACGGCTAATCATCTGTCAGTTCTCACTCATGTTGGAATAGATTTCGTTGATTCTTTTGCGTCTATCACTACGCCCAACACTCGTGAGTTTGAAGCTCGTCACAGTCATCCCTTCCCAGATCCTACTCGGAATACCACAGATAAGGTTTAGACTTTTCGGATCTCAGGAATAGCCGCCAATAATTCTACCGTATACCACGAAGACTCTGATCGTGACCCAGGAGGCTAAGAGATACACACTCAAGCTAATGCAGATAGAACGGAGGTGGTTGTCAGGCACGCGTTCATAGGTGAGAATGATGATGAGTGTCACGGATCATCACATTCATCAGGGTGAAGTGCGAGTGAATATCTTAGAATAGAAACAAGCGTGATTGAATGAAAAAATAGTAGTTATTACATTAATTCATCGAAACACAGTAGAGCTCCTCACCCGAAACCATGGGGTTTAGAGACTCATGCCGTCAAAAATACAATGTGAAGTGTAAAAATGTCATGAGGTACATAGTAAGTCTCTAAAAGTAGTTTTTATACTAAACTAGTGACCTAGGTTTACATAAAATGAGTAAACTAAGATAGATAGTGGAGAAATCCACTTCGGGGCCCACTTGGTGTGTGCTTGGGCTGAGCATTGAGCTTTACATGTGTAGAGGCTTCTCTTAGAGTTAAACACCAGGTTGTAGCCTGTTTGTGGTGTTTAACTCTGGTTTGTAACCTGTTTTTGGCGTTTAACTTTAGAATAGGGCAAGAAGTTGGCTTTTGAACGCCAGTTTGCGTCGTCAAAACTAGGGCAAAGTATGGAATATTAAATATTTCTGGAAAGCCCTGGATGTTTAATTTCTAACGCAATTGAGAGTGTGCCAATTGGGTTTCTGTAGCTCTAGAAAATCCATTTCGAGTGCAGGGAGGTCAGAATCCAACAGCATTTGTAGTCCTTTTGTAGCCTCTGAATCAGATTTTTGCTCAGGTCTCTCAATTTCAGCCAAAAAATACCTGAAATCACAGAAAAATATACAAACTCATAGTAAAGTCTAGAAATGTGAATTTTCCATAAAAGCTAATAAAAACATAGTAAAAACTAACTAAATCATACTACAAACTATATGAAAATACCCCCAAAAAGCGTATAAAATATCCGCTCATCATGTGTCGACTTCCAACACAAAGGAAGTTTTAGAAGAAGTACACAGTGGCATCTGTGGCAACCATCTCGGAGCATAAGCCCTCACCAAAAAAGTACTCCAGGCCGGATTCTATTGGCCAACTTTACAAAAAGAAGTAATGGAATTCGTAAAGACATGTCCACTATGTCAGAAGCATCCTAATTTTCACATCGCCCTACTAGAGGAGCTCATCAGCGTAACCTCACCCTGACCATTTGCAAAATGCAGACTCGACCTCCTTGGGCCCTTCCCTCAAGGATCAGGATAGGTCAAGTTCCTCATCGTTGGGGTAGACTATTTTACAAAATGGATTGAGGCAGAACCCCTAGCCAACGCCACAGCTCAAAGAAGTCGAAAATTCCTATATAGAAACATTATCACAAGGTTTGGGCTTCCTTACTCCATTACCACAGATAATGGCACTCAATTCACAGACGCATGCTTCAAAAAATTGGTGGACGACTTGAAAATAAAGCACCAATTCACATTCGTAGAACATCCCCAGGCCAATGGATAGGCATAAGCTGCCAATAAAGTTATATTAGCTGGGCTAAAGTAGATATTATAGGATGCAAAGGGAGCCTGGGCTGAAGAGCTCCCACAAGTCCTATGGGCATATCGTACAACTCCACACTCCGTCACAAAAGAATCACCTTTCTGATTAGCTTACGGAATGGAGGCAATGATCCCAGTGGAGGTCGAAGAAGGATCACCCAGAGTGATCCACTACAGTGAAGAGGCCAACTCACTACTTCAAAAGGAAGAACTCGACCTACTTCCAGAAATTCGAGAAAGAGCTCGAATCAAGGAAGAGGCGTTAAAACGTCGAATGGCCTCAAGATACAACCGAAAGGTAGTACAGCGAGGTTTTGCCGAGAACGACCTCATCCTAATTCGAAATGATATCGGAACAAGTCGACCTGGAGAAGGAAAGCTGGCAGCAAACTAGAAAGGACCCTACCAATTCGTAAAAGTACTTGGAAAGGGCTACTACAGGCTGACCGAACTCGAAGGCCGAGAGCTTCCAAGGTCATGGCACGCATGCAACTTAAGAAGGTATTACAGTTAGGAGATAATAAAGATCTTAGGATGAGGTGCACTCTTTTTCCTGAAAAAGGTTTTTTAACGAGGCACCAAGCCAAGATCCATGAACTACCTGACTTAGAGGGATAAAATGCCCACATGTATATATTTGCATATTCTTTATTTTGAATAAAAGTTTTTTAGATTTTCTACAATTCCTCTTATCAAGACGCATTAATCTGAAACGCGAAAAATGCATCGCCCGATTATAAAGCTACAGATCGGCAGAAAGTGAAAATCAAATTCACTGCTTGTTCACTCCGTGGTTCGAGCTATCCGATCAGGGATGATCAACAATAAAGCGACCGACCTCTTCAGGTCAGGCTATCCGACCTCTTCTCAAAAGAAGTCGGTGAAATCGACAGAAAAGCCCAATAAAGGGCCCAAATAGAGGAACACGACCCAAATCCAAAGGCAGTCCAAGCCTATAGAGATAAGGGCGGTTCCCTTGAAGATAAGCTGACCACAACTCAAAGATAAAGATAAAGATAAGATAACTAACTTATCTTATCTAGAAAGGTCACTCTACAACCACTATAAATACACTGGAGCACCCAGGTATAACTCATACTGTGATTCTACAATAAACCTGCTTAATACCCGTGCTAACTTAAGCATCGGGGTCTCTTGCAGGTACCCCCCACCCTCCGGTGACCTAGGATCAGAAGTGCAGCCAGTCTAACAAGTCGAACACAACAGCTTCGGCCACCACCAGCCAGCCGGACATGTCATCTCCGACCAGTACAGAAGATCTCATCCGAGATCGACCTACAGTTTCAGGTAACCCTCGGAACATTGGCGCCGTTGCTGGGGAACCTGGAAGTCATCCCATCCCCATGGCGGACGACCATGACAACGACCACGATTTAGATCTGGAGGACAGAACATCGCACAAAAACACGGATGCTACACCAAAAGATACTCCAGAATCTAACGGAGACAAAAACTCATCAAATTCAGGAGTAATAGATGCACTTCAAAATCGTTTAAAGCAACTTGAAAAAGAAAGCCAGCATCAACGAGAAGTTGGCAAGGATCTACAAAGAGAGGTAAGGCGACGTCGAGAGCTAGAAGATAAAATCCTACAACTTGAAGCCGATCTCAAAGCAAAGGCTACCCGAACCACCCTTGAGGACAATTCACGCAAAGATCAAGATCCATTCACTAGGGTCATCATGAAAACTAAAATTCCTAAGGACTTCAAACTCCCGGATATGACTCTGTATGATGGCACCACAGACCCCAACCATCACCTCAGCAACTTCAGAAGTAGAATGTACCTCACCGACGCCTCGGACGCTATTCGCTGCAAAGCTTTTCCAACGACCCTCACGAAGACAGCAATTAGATGGTTCGACAACTTACCTCCTAAGTCCATCTCTAGCTTTGACGACCTAGCCAAAAGATTCCTGGCCAGATTCTCCATCCAAAAAGACAAGGCCAAGCACGTCCCCAGTCTACTAGGAATCAGGCAAGGAGATCGGGAAAGTCTTCGCAACTACGTGGAGAGATTCAACAAAACATGCCTAGACAACTACGTGGAGAGATCCAACAGAGGCCGCCATCATGGGCCTCATCAATGGCCTACGAGAGGGACCTTTTAGCCAATCTAAATCAAAGAAATATCCCACATCTCTGGATGAGGTGCAGGAGCGAGCGGAAAAATATATCAACATGGAAGAAAACTCTCGGTTGGGAGAAACCTCAAAATCCGGATTCTCCTACCGAGACAAAGATAAAGAATCCAAAAAGAATGAAGATCAACAAGGGAAGAAAATTAAAAAATATTACAATTACACCCCTCTTAGGGTATCCCTGGTAGATGTCTACAAAGAAGTCTTCCATATGGAAAAGATACCCCCAACTCGACCACTCAAAGGCAAAAGAGGAGGAGGAAATCGGAACGAATACTGTGAATATCACCGAGTCCAAGGGCATTCCACCAACGAATGCTTCGACTTAAAAAACATCATAGAAAAATTAGTGAGAGAAGGAAAACTAGATCGATTTCTGGCCACCCGAGATAATGATCAAAGAAAGAGAAGAAGGGATGAAGATGTCGGACGAATCGAGCGATCACCTCGTACGCCAGAAAGACATGTCCATATGATACACGGAGGATTTGCACGAGGAGGAATCTCCAAATCATCCCGCAAAAGATATCTCAAAGAAGTATATCATGTCGAAGGAAAGGAGGAAGCATCCGACATCCCTGCAATCACATTCACCAAAGAAGATGCATCCGGTATCATCTCAGGACACGACGACCCCATGGTCATCACCATGATACTGAAAAACGCCAATCTCCACCGCACATTAATAGACCAAGGGAGCTCCGCCGACATCTTATTCAAAACTGCCTTCGATAAGCTCGGCTTAGAAGAAAAGGAGCTTAGAGCATACCCTAACAGCCTGTTCGGACTGAGAGATACCCCAGTACAACCGCTGGGATACGTATCACTACATACAACCTTCGGAAAAGGGAACCAATCCAGAACACTCAAGATAGACTACATCGTGGTCGACGTGAGTTCAGCCTACAATGCCCTAATAGGTCGGACAGCACTAAATCAACTCGGCGCAATAGTCTCAACTCCACATCTATTCATGAAATTCCCAACTACAGAAGGGATAGCTACGACAAAAGCAGATCAAAAGATGGCACGCCGCTGTTATAACGAAAGTCTAAACCTCAGAGGCAGAAGAGAAGAGTTCCTTACAATTGAGCTTGGTGGAGTTTAGAGACGAGAAGAACTCCATCCACAGCCCGAAGGAGAAATAGAGAAAGTTCAGATCGGAGATACCTCAGACAAAACAACTAATATTGGCACGATCCTGAAGGGAGACGCAAAAGAATTACAAGTACAGTTCTTATGAGATAATGTCGATCTCTTCGCATGGAAAACTGCAGACATACCAGGCATAGACCCCAAGCTAATGTGTCACAAGTTGGCGGTCTATCCAGGATCTCAGCCGGTATAGCAGAGACGAAGAAAACTTGGGCTAGAACGATCCCAAACTGTGGAAGAACAGATACAAGCACTGCTGGAGGCAGGATTCATAAGAGAAGTCAAGTACCCACTATGGCTAGCTAACATCGTCTTGGTAAAAAAAATAAATGGGAAAGAGCGAATGTGCACCGACTACACCGATCTCAACAAAGCCTGCCCAAAAGATCCTTACCCACTCCCAAGTATCGACGCTCTGGTTGATGCTTCATCCGGATATAGATACCTCTCGTTTATGGATGCATATTTCGGATACAACCAAATCCCCATGTATCCACCAGATCAAGAAAAGACCTCGTTTTTTACACCAAAAGCAAATTACTGCTACATTGTGATGCCTTTCGGTCTCAAGAATGCGGGAGCTACTTATCAAAGGCTAATGAATAAAGTCTTTTCAGATCATATCGGAAAAATCATGGAAGTCTACGTGGACGACATGTTAATAAAGACACAAAGCGAATAAACATTACTGTCTGTCCTGGCTCAAGTGTTCGACACTATAAGGAAGCATGACATGCGACTCAATCCCGCAAAATGCACCTTTGCAGTAGAAGTGAGCAAATTCTTAGGTTTCATGCTCACACAAAGAGGAATAGAAGAAAATCCAGACAAATGCCAGGCCATACTCAACATGAAGAGCCCAACTTATGTTAGAGAGGTATAACAACTCAACGGGAGATTGGCAGCCTTATCCAGATTCTTAGCGGGATCAGCGATAAGATCTCTCTCCTTCTATGCCACTTTAAGGAAAGGAAAGAAGTTCGAATCGACAATGGAATGCAAGCAAGCCTTCCAGGATTTCAAAAATTTCCTGGGACAACCACCTATCCTAACTCGACCACGAGAGAAAGAACCACTCGTATTGTACCTTGCGGTAGGAAGTCAGGCAGTAGTGTCAGCACTGGTTGGAGAGGACGACAAAGGGCAACAACCTGTATACTTCATTAGTAAAGCGCTGCAGGGATCCGAGCTGAACTACCAAAAAATAGAAAAGTTCGCCTATACTCTCATACCGACATCTCGACGACTTCGCCCGTACTTCTAGGCTCACACCATTAAGGATCGGACCGACCAGCCCATAAAAGGGATACTGTAGAAAACAGATCTAGCAGGTAGAATTTTACAATGTGCAGTCAAGTTATCCGAGTTTGACCTCCAATATGAAGCTCGGACAGCCATCAAATCACAATACTTGGCCGACTTCATTGCAGAATTCACAGATACCCTGGAAACCCCCACAGAATGGAATTTTTATGTGGACGGGTCTTCGAATAAGACTGGAAGCGGCGCATGTGTGATAATAGAAAGCAACCAAGGAACCCAAGTTGAGCTTTCCCTCAAATTTGGGTTTCCGGCCTCAAACAACCATGCGGAATATGAAGCGTTACTAGCTGGTTTGAAGTTGGCTAAGGAGGTTGGAGCTCAAAAACTCAACATCTTCAGCGATTCACAAGTAGTCACCTCACAAATAACAGGGAGCTACCAATTCAAAGATCCCACCATGAAAAAGTATTTGGATAAAACCAAGGAACAGCTCGGACAACTCGGGGAATATAAGATCTGCCACATAGCCCGCAAACAAAATGCCCGAGCTGATGCACTCTCAAAACTAGCCAGCACCAAACCAGGGGGCAACAATAGAAGCCTCATCCAGGAAATGCTGCAGAACCCGTCAATCTCAGAAGAGGAAAAAATCCTAGCCATAACAAGTTAGGATCAAGGATGGATGACCCCCATAATTAATTACCTCAAAACAGAAACACTCTCCACAAATGAGAAGAAGGCAACGAGGTTAAAACGGGAGGCTCAGTACTACACTATCATAAACAACAACCTATATAAAAATGGGATTTCAATACCACTATTAAAATGTGTGCCGACCTCCAACACAAGGGAAGTTTTAGAGGAAGTACACAGTGGCATTTGTGGTAATCATCTCGGAGCACAAGCTCTCACCAAAAAAGTACTCCGGGCGGGATTTCACTAGCCAACTTTACAAAAGGAAGCTACAGAGTTTGTAAGGACTTGCCCACCATGCCAGAAACATGCCAACTTTCACATCGCCCCGCCAGAAGAGCTCATTAGCGTAACCTCGCCTTGGCCATCTGCAAAATGGGGACTCGATCTTCTCGGACCCTTTTCCCAGGGATCGGGACAAGTTAAATTCCTCATAGTTGGGGTAGAATACTTCACAAAGTGGATCGAAGCAGAGCCCCTAGCCAACGCCACTGCTCAAAGGAGCCAGAAATTCCTATATAGGAATATTGTCACAAGGTTTGGGGTTCCATACTCCATCACTACAGACAATGGCACCCAATTCACAGACGCGGGATTTAGAAAGTTAGTAGCCGACTTAAACATAAAACACCAGTTCATCTCCATTGAACATCCCCAAGCCAATGGACAAGCCTAAGCGGCCAACAAAGTCATATTGACTGGGCTAAAACGGAGACTGTAAGATGCAAAGGGAGCCTGGGCCGAAGAACTTCCACAAGTCCTATGGGCATATCGAACAACGCGACATTCCACCACAAACGAATCACCATTTCGACTAGCATACGGAGTGGAGGCAATGATCCCAGTAAAGGTCGAGGAAAGGTTGCCTAGAGTGGTTCATTACAATGAGGAAGCCAACTCCCAACTTCAAAGGGAAGAGCTCGACCTACTTCCTGAAACCCAAGAAAAAGCTCAGATCAGGGAAGAAGCACTAAAATGTCGAATGGCTTCCAGATATAATCAAAAGGTAGTACCGAGAGGTTTCGCTGAGAATGATCTTATCCTAATCCGAAATGATATTGGAACAACTCGACCCGAAGAAGGAAAGCTAGCAGCAAACTGGAAAGGACCCTACCAAGTCATAGAAGTACTTGGGAAAGGCTACTACAGACTGTCCGAGCTCGAGGGACGAGAGCTTCCCAGATCATGGCACGCTTGAAACCTAAGAAGGTAATATAGCTAGAAAAAGTAAAAGATCTCATCATAGGAGGCACTCTTTTTCCTGAAAAGGTTTTTTAATGAGGCACCAAGTTGAGATTCAGAAGTTATCCAACTTAAAGGGATAAAAAACTCCCACATGTATATATTTGCATTTTCTTTTAAATAAAGCATATTTTAGATATTCTACAAATTCTCAAGACGCATTAATTTGAAGCATTCATCGTCCGATTATAAAGCAACAGATCGGCAGAAAAGTGAAAAACAGATTCACTGCACGATCATGATAAAGACCAATAGAGATGAAAATGCGATTCATCTAAAGGTCAACCAAACAAAGATAGAAACCACCTTCTACAAATCGGCCAAGATGAACACAGAGTAATGCAAGAAGTTATCGAAAGTGATCTGGAAAAAGAACCTGACGAGGTCTTATGGATTGCTAAATAATAACTTAAAGACTGGCCGACGTTAAAAAGTCGGACCAAGTCAACCCAAGTTATTAGCAAATCCCTGGAAAGAGGTCTGGCCAACTCTATAAAAGAGGAATTGCTATAACTTAGAAGAGATATACATGACGAAGTCGGTCTCCTACGAAAAATAAGTTATAAAAGTAATCCCTGAAAGAGACCTGACAAAGGTCCAAGAAAGAGGATTAAAAAATAACTTAGAAGAGATCGACATAAAGAAGTCGGTCTCCTACAATGGACAAGTTATAAAAGTAATCCCTGAAAGAGACCTGACAAAGGTCCAAGAAAGAGGATTACAAAAATAACTTAGAAGAGATTGACATAAAGAAGTCGGTCTCCTACAACGGACAAGTTATAAAAGTAATCCTTGAAAGAGACCTGACAAAGGTCCAAGAAAGAGGATTACAAGATAACTTATAAGAAATCGACATAAAGAAGTCGGACTCCTGCAACAAATAAGTTATAAAAGTAGTCCCTGAAAGAGACCTGACAAAGGTCCAAAAAAGAGGACTACAAAATAACTGGAAAGAGGACCAACGTAAAGAAATCGGTTATGCATGGCTAGAAATAAATACAAGTAAGAGCCAGAAAACTGAAATACAAGTTGGATCCACACATCCACAACCTCAAAGGATTCAAGCTACAAGCAATAGGTACAAAGCAATCTAAAGAGGCCGAGCAGCAAGGCTTCAGCATTCTCAAAACCCAAAAAGGTGCCAAGACAAGTGCGAACAAGCATGATATGAAATACAATATTATAAACAAGCTTCAGGATCAGGCCCAAAGCTTGAAAGCTACTTGTTTTTTCAAAACGAAAAATTGCTAAACAAGCAACCAGAAGGAGTATCAATAGTCAACAAAATATTCAAATTACAAAATAAAGAGTTTAAAAGCCCACAAGTCGGGCCATCTACACAAACATCCAAGAAAAATCAGCTAAGATCGGGAACCTTCTCGGCAGCATCAGTACTGGGAGAAGGAGGGCGAGTCTGAATAGGCACCGCATCCACGTTACCATCATCCCAGTTCAAGATCTGACAGTCCGGATCAAAAACGGAATGACCGACCTCACCTGGAGGAACAACAGAAGTTGACACTTTGACAGAAGGCACAGGGGGAGGCTCGATATCGTCATCATCTTGGTCATCAGGGACAATCTTACCATCCCTCACAACATTATCCAGGCTAAAAAGAGTAAGGTCGGCCTCGGGAGCAATAATTTGAACCTGCTCCTTCAGGTTCTCGTAAGCAGCATTCACACTGCCAACAAGATGACCCTGAAGCTCAGAATAATCAGCTCGGGCGTTCTCCAACTCCCCCTTCAAACGCATTCCCTCCCGATAGGACGTAACATAGCTGTCTTTATGCCTCAACGCCGTGTCCTCGGCCAACCGCATAGAAGCCGCCAGAGCAAGGGAACTCGCCTTCTCATTCTCCAAATCCTTCTCCAGTTTGGCCACCTTCTCCTCAAGCTCCTCTTTCAAGCCCTTCATCCGATCGAATTCTTGTTTTGCCTCCTCCATGAAGGCTTTGGTGGCATGGAGAGGAAGATTTTGAGCCATTCGGTACAAGGCAGCTCCCATATGTGCCATTTTTACACTACTCCGAGTTATAAAGTCCAAATAACGAAGGAGTGATACATCATCCATAGGGAGGACACCGTATGGACCGATCTGCTGAGCTACGAACTTGACCGCGTCAAAATCAGGGGCATCATGGTTGAAAGACTCAATTGTTTTTTGTTTCTTGTTGGGAGGAGCACCAGAAGTAGCAGCGGAAGACTGCAGAGGCTCGGCCAAGCGAACCCTAGGAGTGGGAATTACCCTCCTCGGGCCAGGAAAACTCGGCACGGGCAGCTTCACCGAAACTTGAGAAGATCCCTCTCCCGCCACCTTGGCCGAGATATTTTGAGCAGCTGCAGCCTTCTTTGCTTTCTTGTAGGCCATCATGGAATCGTTATTTTTTGACATCTCTGAAAATACAAATCGACCACAGCAATGGGTTACAATCACAAAAAGAAGAAGCAAAACTAAAAAAAGCAAGTATAGAAATAAGTCAGACAGTATCCAAAGCAGTTCGAATCAAAGATGGATCACTCAAAAATCTTTTCGTATCAAGATGGGGTGGTTCCCCCGCCCATAAATCTTCAAGAACAATTACAAAAGTCCGCTCAACCTCGTCAAGCATCTCCCATGTATAGCGAGACACTCTCACATTCTTTTGCCATTCTAGAGGAAAGGCAGGCTCATCATTTTCATCAAGAAAAAAGGGGCGGGCCCCCTCAACAGCATGGACTCGAAAGAAATAATTCTTAAAATCTTTAAAAGACTCATCGTACATGCCAAAAACTTTATGCCCCTGGGCCGACCTGAGAGAAACCCAGGAAGCTTTCTTTTTGGAAAACCCTCCGGGCTTGGCAGAAACAAAAAGATAGAGGAAAAGAGTCTGAGAAGGTGTTATGCCTAACTCTTGGCAAAGCAGTTGAAAAATCTTGATAAAACCCCAGGAATTCGGATGAAGCTGGGATGGGGCAATATTACACGACCACAACAAGTCGGTCTCGAAAGCAGTAAAAGGAAAGGTAATGTCAAACTGGCTGAAGAAATATTCATAGTCGTACAAAAAGGGACGCTCCCCCTCGACAGAAGTAGGAAAGCAAACCCTCTCGTCAGAGTCAGGCGCCACAAGCTCATAATCTCTCTCCCGGGCACTACCACCACAAACCCTATGACGTTTCCTCAGCTCTACACAAAACTCAGCATCCACAACAGAGACACACATTATGACAAGGGAGTCTAGCCAATCGGACATCCCCTCGGGAACTTTAGAAGACATATCTACAATGTTATGGCGAGAAGACATGAGGCTAACTAATCCTACAATAAGAAAAGAAGATTGGATTACTAAAAAACATCTCAGATGAGGGGCAAAACAACTCAACTAATATGATACAGAAGAACAAACAGAAAAGGAAAACCCCAAGACTCAAACCAAATCCCTGGGGCATCCTTTGGAGGCAGTAACAAAGCAAGGATTCAGGAAAAATCTACAGCTTACGTCCCGGCATATCTCAAACAAGAAAAGTCAAATCACAAACATTTCAGAAAGTCAAAACACAAAACGTCATCAAAGCCA
The DNA here is from genome assembly GCF_000816755.2 of Arachis ipaensis. Classification (NCBI taxonomy): domain Eukaryota; kingdom Viridiplantae; phylum Streptophyta; class Magnoliopsida; order Fabales; family Fabaceae; genus Arachis; species Arachis ipaensis. The sequence goes on from NC_029794.2 coordinate 66,521,549, forward strand.
CTATCTTTTTACAGTCTATCAGCAAAAAGCATCGACAACATCAAACATGCCAAGCAGAAATCGTCAAAGGCACAACCTTTTTTTAGAATCAAACAAAATCATCATCAAAGGCACAAACAGAAACGGTGATAACATGCAAAAGCCTTAAGAACATCAAGCAACAGGAAAGACGAAAATGTTCATGCAAAAGGGCGAAGAAACTCCCAGAACACACATACAACAGCGATTAGGCACAGCAAAAGCAGAAAGATCCAAACTTTCTCCAAACAAAATCAAAACTTTCTCAAAACCAGACAGGAAAATGACGTGAGAAAGGAAGAAAAACCAACCTGAACAAAGAAAGAAGCTTCAAAGGAGATTGAAGATGGAAAGATGGAATTACCCAGAGAATCGCCAAATGATGTTGAGGCAAAATGCAGGCGAAAACAGAAAGTGAGAGAGTGATGGAAGAAGTTACGAAGAAAGACGAAGAAGATAAACTATTTTTTGATCGTGAATTTCAAAAATAAAAGCCAAAGAAACGGGCAACCAAAACCAATTAATGAAGGTATTTAAAGCTTCGCATATTCCCAAAGCCAAAGTGCTGATATAAAAATGCGCGCTCTTAGAGGAAAGCGTTGCACATTCAAAAAGGTTCTACAAAGAAAGGAATCGACAAAATGCTCGAGTTCGTCTTCACTAGAGAAAGATCGAAGTCAAGGACTCGACCTCAAAGCAGAAGACCGAGCTCGAGCAGGGGCACTGTTCACACCCTGGTTCGAGCTATCCGATCCGGGATGATCAGCAATAAAGCGACTGACCTCTTCAGGTCAGGCTATCTGACCTCTTCTCAAAAGAAGTCAGTCAAATCGATAGAAAAGCCCAGTAAAGGGCCCAAATAGAGGAACACGACCCAAATCCAAAGGCAGTCCAAGCTTATAGAGATAAGGGCGGTTCCCTTGAAGATAAGCTGACCACAACTCAAAGATAAAGATAAAGATAAGATAACTAACTTATCTTATCTAGAAAGGTCACTCTACAACCACTATAAATACACTGGAGCACCCAGGTATAACTCATACTCTGATTCTATAATAAACCTGCTTAATGCCCGTGCTAACTTAAGCATCGGAGTCTCTTGCAGGTACCCCCTACCCTCCGGTGACCTAGGATCAGAAGTGCAACCAGTCCAACAAGTCGGACACAACAGCTCTGGCTGCCACCAGCCAGCCGGACACGTCATCTCTGACCAGTACATAAGATCTCATCCGAGATCGACCTACAGTTTCAGGTAACCCTCGGAACACTGCTCGATCACGATAAAGACCAACGAAGATGAAAACCAAATTCATCAAAAGGTCGACCAAACGAGGATCAAACTCAATTTCTACAAAATCAGGAAAGATGAAAAGCGGCAAAAACAGAATAATGCAAGAAGTTATCAAAAGTGATCCATAGGAAAGGACCTGACGAGGTCTTAATAAAAATTCGGTTGCTAAAAATAACTTAAAGACAGACCGACATAAAGAAGTCAGAGCAGTCGACCACAATAACCAAAGTTATAAAAAGTAAATCCCTAGAAAGAGGCCTGGCCAGCCCTAAAAAAGAGGATTACTAGAAATAACTTAGAAGGGACCGGCATGATGAAGTCGGGCCAACAAAATCACAAAGTTATAAAAGTAATCCATAAAAGTGAACATGACAAAGGTCCAAATGAAATGGATTACTAGAAATAACTTAGAAGGGACCGGCATGATGAAGTCGGCCCAACAAAATCACAAAGTTATAAAAGTAATCCATAAAAGAGACCTGACAAAGGTCCAAATGAAATGAATTACTAGAAATAACTTAGAAGGGACCGACATGATGAAGTCGGCTCAACAAAATCACAAAGTTATAAAAAGTAATCTATAAAAGAGACCTGACAAAGGTCCAAATAAAATGGATTACTAGAAATAACTTCAGACAAACCGAGATGAAGAAGTCGGACCAAAGCTACAGATGTATAAAAAGTAAAACTCAAAGGATTACTAAAAATAATTTGAAGACATCGATCATGCAAGGGACTCCAGATCAGACCCAAAAAATCTACAAGTATTAAAGTACAAAGGCAATCAGAGGAGGTCAGAAAACAAGATTCCAACACCCTGAAGAGTGCTAAAGCAAGCAATTGACAAGAATATCGCAAAAAAACAAGATTACTATGATAAACAGACCCAAGAGGCCGCCTGAAATTGACCCCAAGAGGCTTGAAAAATTACTTTGTTTTCGACAAAACAAGGTTGCTAAAAGAAAAGCAACTAAAGTATCCGAAGTCAAACCAACCACCAATTACAGAAATAAAAGTTTAAAAGCCCACAGATCGAGCTGTACATCATACATCAAAGAAAAAATTATAAAGACTACCCAGTAGCAGTATCTCGGAGTGAAGGAGGACGAGTCTGAAGGGGTACCGCATCTACTGTCCCATCATCCCGATTCAAGATCCGGACATCAGGATCGAACTTGAGCTAACCAAATTCAGCTGCTGAGGAAGGCGGGGCTACATAGGCTTTGGCAGATGGTGCAGGAGGAGGGTCGACATCATCATCATCATCATCAGGGTTATCAGGGACAATCTTACTATCTTTTACAATGTTGTCCAAGCTAAAAAGGGTGAGGTCAAGCTCGGGCGCAAGAACTTGAACCTGATCCTTCAAATTCTCAATAGCAGCATTCACACGGCCTACAAGATGACCCTGAAGCTCAGCATAGTCAGCTCGAACATATTCCAAACTCTCCCTAAGATCCATCATCTCCCCATAAGTTGTGACATAGCTCTCCTTATGCATTAGCGCCATATCCTCAGCCAACTCTGCAGAAGCCACCGTAGCAGTAGCTCGAATCTTCTCACCCTCCAACTCCTTTTCCAGCTTAGCCACCTTCACCTCGAGTTCCTTCTTTAAACCTTTGTTCCTGTTATATTCCGACTTGGCCTCCTCCATAAAAGCCTTCGTTGCGTGAACTGGGACATCCTGGGCAGTCCGAAGCAACGCTGCCCCCACGTGTGCCATTTTTATACCATTCTGAGTAATGAAGTCTAAATGATGAAGGATAGACACATCGTCAGTAGGAACAACACCATATGGAGCAATTTGTTGATCAACAAAACCAACAGCATCGAATTCGGGAGCATCCATGTTAAAAGGTTCCACAGTCATCTGCCTTTTCGGAAGAGGGCCGACAGAAGGAGAAGAGGTAGTAGTAGAAGTTTGGGCGGGATCAATCAAGTGAACCTGAGGAATAGGAATCATCTTCCTCAGCCCAACAATATTCAAGACAGGCTTCTTGGGAAGAATCTGGGAAGATCCTTCTCTAGCAACTTTGGCCGAGATGTGCTGGGCTGCTGTAGCTTTTCTCGCCTTTCTTAAAGGCCTTCATGGATTCATTATTTTTCACCATCTCTAAAAAAAACAGCAAAACAAGTTACAAAGCTGAAAAAAGCAGAAAGAAAAAGCAAGTACAACAAAGCAAAAGAAGTTAGTCACTACCCAGCTCAACTCGGATGAGAGAGGGGTCCCCCAAAAATCTCTTTGTATCGAGATGGGGAGGTTCCCCCCAAATATCTTCCAACATAGTTACAAAGGCCTGCTCAACCTCATCAAGCATCTCCCATGAGTATCGAGACACCACAACATTTCTTTGCCAACATAAGGGAAAGGTAGGTTTACCATTCGACTCTAGGAAAAATGGTCGAGCTCCCTCAACAGCTCAGACTTAAAAAAGTAGTTCTTAAAATCCCTAAAGGATTCGTCATACATAGCAAAAACTTTATGCCCTTGGGCAGATTGAAAAGAAATCCAAGAAGCTTTCTTTTTTGAAGAAATCCCGGGCTTAGTCAAAACAAAAAGATAAAGAAAGAGAGTATGAGAAGGTTTAACGTCCAACTCCTAGCAAAGCAATTGAAAGATCTTGATAAAACCCCAGGAGTTCGGATGAAGATGGGATGGAGCTACGTTACACGACCACAACAAGTCGATCTCAAAGGAGGTAAAAGGAAGGGTGATGTTCATTTGACTGAAAAAGTAGTCGTAAGCATAAAAGAAGGGGCGTTCCTCTTGGGTCAAAGCCGGAAAGCAAACCCTTTGTTGAGTTAAGAAATTAACTAAATTAATTAGTGATGACAAACATTACTAATTATTTATTGTTGCAGGCCAAATTTCAATAGCCCAAATGGAACAAAAAGCAATCAACAAAAATGTTGGGCTGAAAGCAAAATTAAGAGCCCAAGGAAAAGCAAAGAAATCAAATCGGGCTAAGCATATCAATACCCGATCTAAGCCCGATCTGGTTTCAGAAAAGCAAATCCCTCTCTTTTGCTTAACCAAAAGCAACGTTCATCTCTCTTTTGTCCTAGTCAAATCAGAGTTTCAGAAAAGTAAGAAAGAGAAAGAGAGAGAGCTTCTTCACCAAGCTAGTTACCAAGGAAGCAAGAGAGAGAAGGATTAAGCTTGAAAGGCAGATATCAAATCACCCAGTTCAAACCCAATCAAGCTTAGGTTAAAGGTAACCCATTTCCTCTTGCATGCATCAAATCTTCATCTCTTCTTCCCAACTCTCTGCTCTATCCGAAATGGGATACAAGGAAAAGAGGATTTCTGTTTTTCTCTGCTGTGTATCTACGGTCTTAAACAAGACTTGGGGACCAAGTTGGTTTTCAAGGACTCAGATCAAGTTGACCATTGGAAGATTTCTATGGTTGCTGTTTTATGGCTTTCGGTCAAGATGAAGAAGTCAGAAGCAAAGTTTCTACTCTAAGGTTTAATGAAAAAAAGTGATTCTGTGGGTTGGTGAAGCTCAAGGCTCAAGGTGTTGACCCTGGAAGAAGAAACCCAACAACATGCAAGGAGATAAATGAAGTTTGCTGTTCATTCAGAAGGCAAGGAGAGAAAACCAGTGAATAGAGGTTTTGTTCTGAGAGAGCTCTTTGAAGAATTTCAACTAACTGAACATTGTAACCTAATCAAAGGTGCATTCCGCCTGTATGAAGAACTAAATCAGAGGCTTGCTAATCTGGTTTTTCGCATAGCACAGAGGCTGTTGATGAAGTCAATCTCCTTCATGTTTTACAGATTGTGATGTTCTTTTTTATGTTTATCTTTCTGTAATTTCTTGTGAGAAAAGGCATTGTGAGAAAGCTCAAGTAAAAGCCATGAGTGGAAAAAGGTTGAGTGATACACTTGAGAGAAAAGCCTAGAGTTAATTTTAGATTTCTTTAGGTATGTTTATGTCTTGTATCTTGTACCTGTAAGGTATCCCTTTGTTAGTTGGGTTAGCATTAAGAGTGAATAGTTAGGTATTAGCATAGCCAATGTCAAGTAAGGTTAGAACTTGAGTGTGAAAGAATTGGGTCAATCCTGTGAAATTGGTGTATGTAATACTGTTAACTATAGTGAAATTCTTCCATAGTTGTGGAGGAGACTGGATGTAGGTTGCATAGCACAAGGCAACCGAACCAGGATACATGCTGGTGTTAGCTTTTCTCTTCTCTGCTAAGTTCTGTTTTCTGATATTCATGAGACAAAAATAAATTGTCTCATAAATTTCCGCTGTTGAGTTCAAACAGAACCTGAATTGAAAGTTTGTTTTAAAAAGGTAATAACAGCAACTTAAAAGAAAGGCATAGATTCAACCCCCCTTCTCTAAGCCTACCACAACCTTCAATTGGTATCAGGAGCTAAGGTCTCAAGAATCAAGCTTAACCGCTTGGAGCAAAGATCCAATGGCGAACAACTTGGGCACAACCATAGTTGCCTACACCCTCACTGAAGGCCAGTCAAACAACCGGCCACCTTTCTTCAACGGGAAGAACTACTCCTATTGGAAGGAAAGGATAAGGATTTTCATCTAATCCATTGACTACAACATATGGAAGATTGTTGTGAGCGGTCCCAAGATCCCATCAAAAACAAGTGCTGATGGAGTGGTGACTCCAAAAGAAGAAGCTGAATGGAATGAAGATGATAAGAAGAAGATAGAGCCGAATGGTAAAGCAATAAACCTTCTTCACTGTACTATCAGTGATGCCAGGGCATTTTGGCCAGTTTCACTGACCTTTTCTTTCCTGTTTTTAGGGTAGTTTCATGTATTTCTTTAGAAAATAAGCTAGTTTTGGGTAGATATTCACTTACATCTTGATTCAAGCATACATTGTGCACTTTACATCATTTCATGAGGATTTTGCATGAATTTAATGACAAATTGGATGTTGTATTTCCCATGACTTGGACTAGAACTTTGATGCACTCTATTGCTTGATTTCAGGACAAAGGAAGCAAAGAAGAACCATGTTAGCAGCCACCTTAATCTATTTAACGTAACTCCTAACGTGGAATGGGAGTAACTTGCAAAGTTATTGAGAAAAGTAACGATGCGGGTGGAAACTGTCTCTCAACAAATTTTCTTCGGCAAGTGTACCGAATTTGTCGTCAAGTAAAAACTCACAATAGAGTGAGGTCGAATCCCACAGGGATTGATTAATCAAGCAACTTTAATCAGAAGAATGTTCTAGTTGAGCGAATCCAGAATTTGGGTTGAGAGTTGGAGAAAATAAAATGGCGGGAATGTAAATAACAGAAAAGTAAATGCTAGAATTAAAGGATTGGAAGTAAATGACTGAAAGTAAATTGCAGAATTGTAAATGGGAACGGGGGATTTGCTCATAAAAGTAAATGGCAGAAATTAAAGAGAATGGGTAAGATCAGAGATAGGGAGTTCATTGGGCTTAGGAGATATTGCAATCCTCCAGATCAAGTTCATTTTCATCTCTTCCTCAATCAATGCACTCATTGATCTCCATGCTCTGTGGTAAGGGTTACTCTTGATAATGGACTTTCAGCTGATAATTTCGGGTTAGTTAACCCAAGTTACCAAGTGATAAAGCACCCCTAAGAGCTTATTCATCCAAGTAGATCCCTCACACAGGAACACCACAGACACAAATCTTAAGATCAAAACCATTGGTGCCTAGCCTTATTGCTTACTCTTTTTCTTTTGTTTTTCCACTTTCATTATTCTTTTCTCTTTCTCTTATTAGGATCTTGTCATATACTTAGTCTCATGAGTATATTTAAAGCAAAGTATTCAGGCCAGATAGTTGTCATCCACCTTATGGTTGAACCAACTTAGCTAACTTATGATCATACCACAAACTCATGAATGTACTCCATAGTATGAACTCCACTCTAGTCTTTTGAAACATAAACATTCTCTCTTCATTTGATTTGGAGATGATGCAATTGATTAGACATGTAATTCAACTTGGCTTGAGTGTTTACATAGAACTCCTCCCTATGTAGTTGCCTTCCTTCATTGAGTATACTGAACTCACTGGAAATTTTCATTTGGGCTATTTACCGCTGGTTGAGTTCTTGCAAGTGCTTCTCTTGGAGCTCTTGCCTTTCATTCACTTGGTTGATGGCTTGAGTGAGCTGGGAGTATTGCTCCATTTGTTGTTTTTGCCATGCTTCCTGTTGGCTCAGCCAGTTGGATTGAAGGTTCAGTATTTGCTCTTGTCCTTCCATATGTCTCATCCCCAGATCCTCAATGGCTTGTATTAAGCAATGCACCATAGTAGCTCGATTGATGTTTACCTCTGAATTATTTGCAGCTGGTAGAATGGACCTCCTTACGAGTTCAAACCACCCCTTGGCTTCAGGGCTCAAGTCTCCCCTCTTGATGAACTTGGGTCTCCCATCTGTGTACCTCTCCCAGTCAGCTGCTATAACACTGATATCTGACACTATCTCTGAGAGCTCATTATTATCAAGGCTTCTACTTATCCTTGCCTGATAACTGTCCTCATCAAAATGAGGTGATTTCAGGTGAAGAGCTCTTGTTATGGCATTTGGGCTGAAGTCCACCTCCTTTCCTCTCACGTAACTTTTGAAAGTTGGGGCCTTGGTTTTATCTTCTCTTACTACATTTGCATAAAATTCTTTGATGAGGTTTCCATTGATCTTCCCCTCTGGACTTGTGAGCAATTGCCACCCCCTCTGTTCGATTTTCTCCAGAATTTGTGGTGACTCATTTGCATTGATTTGGAAGATTAACTCTGGCAATATCTTTCTGGCCCTTATCCGTTCGAATTCACGTTCATGAAAGGAAGTTTTAAATCTCTTCTCATCGAAAGGAACACTCTCCATGGGTTCCTTCCTCTTTTTCCTCTTTGAGCTTGATGATGCCATGAATTTAGTTGCTGTTTTGAGGGGGGGGGGTTGGAGGATACGGATAGATGAGGAATAGGTTGGCTAGGACAGAGTGTGATGAAGGGGGTTGAGCAAGCCGAAAGTATGAAGTATGGAGAGTGGGAATTTGAGTGTGAGGAATGAGCATGCACTAAGGTTCACTTATATAGGGAGATCACGAGTGGATGGAAGGTGTGGATTGCAAGGATTGTTGCTTGATGGATGGTTAGGGTTGTGTATAAAGGAAGGACAAGGATCATCACTTAATAAGAGTGATTGGTTCGGTCTTCAAGGGTCTTCCTTCTCCAATGTTGCATGGCAATGTTTCCCCATGCGTTCCCTCTTGAGACATGTGTGTAGTGTTCTTCATTAAGTGGCGGAATCTCCCCCTATTTAATTGTCCAATCAATCCCCTTTAATGCTCTTTTCCTTTTTCCTATAAAGATTTAAAATAAAGAAATTAATATTATAAAAATCAAACTCTACGGCTAGAATAATAAAGAGAAGAAAAAGAGTTTGTTTATTTATGAACTTCAACTAACTAACTACTTGTGTATCCTTATAGGCAGATTGATGGCACCATGGGGTGACACCAAACTTAGTTTGGAGCACTGTGATGAAAAGTTTTGTTCAAAGCTCCAAGAGTTCTGCTTTGAACACCAAACTTGTTCTTTACTATATACTGCATGATAAAGATTTCACCAAGTATTTGTCAAGTTTGGGTTGAAATTCATAAACATTGATTTATTAACTATTTTAAAAACATATAAAACATGGGTTACCTCCCATGAAGCGCTTCTTTAGCGTCACTAGCTTGACGTTTTTCCCTCATCAGGGTGGTTGGTAGTGCTTAAAGTCCTCCCCTCTTGCTGTGGACTTATATCCATTGGTTGGATCAATGATTTCTACATGTTCCAGGGAGAGAACTCTGTTGATAGTGAAGACCTTAGGTAACTGAGATGGTACAGTGGGAGATTAGGGGGAATATCTGGGAAGTAAGCTGAGATAACTCTATCCCCTGGAGAGAAGTCTTCCGTAGGGATCTTCTTGTCCTCCACCTCCTTGGTACCTTCTTCTTTGTTTCTTTTGAGGTTGCCTTGCCCTTGGTGACCTCTTTTTCTAAAGGAGTTGTGATGCTGTCTTCACCTGCCTCTAGAGGTTTAGGTTCCTCCAACTTTTCCTTGAGCTGTGGCAATTGCTGTTTTCCTTGTTTATCAATTAAATGGGCATTATCTCATTGATCTGTAGCCTCTTCACCAGGGATAAAGGCAGTAAGTTGATGCTGGCCCCCAAATCACATAGTGCTCTATCGAACATAGTTTCACCTATGGCACAAGGGATGTGAAAACTCCCTGGGTCTCTTCTTTTTCTAGGCAACTCAGGTTGAATAAGGGCACTACATTCCTTGTTCATCACTATAGTCTGGCCTCCTTTGAGTGAGCTTTTCCTGGGAAGAAGTTCTTTCATATACTTGATGAATGCAGGCATTTGTTGAATTGCCTTGATGAATGGTATGTTTACATGCAGAGATGCAAACAAGTCTAGGAATCTTGAGTATATTCTCTTTCCCACAGCACCATTGAGCAGTTGAGGGAAGGGTGCATAGAGCTTCAGCAGCTCTTGTTATGAGATTTCTGGTTCTTGGTGATCTCTATCCTCCTCCTTTGTTGAGTTGTTATCAGGTTGTTCGAAAGGTTTGCCATGCTTATCTTCAGTCTCTTGATCACTTGTAGTGACCATTTTGCAATCTTCCCATCTTACTTTCTTTGCTTCTCCTTTGGGATTTTTCTCCGTGTCACTTGGGAAGCTATCAGTAGGTTTGGGAATCTTCTCAGCTAAACATCCCACCTAGAATTCCAGCTTCCTAATGGTCTCTCCCTGGTTCTTAATATTGGCTCGCACCTCCTCTTTGAACACCTTATTTTCTTGAATCTCTTGGCATATTCCTTCAAGTAAGGTTTCAATCTTAGAGAGCTTGTCATCAATTGATGGGTGATTTGGAGCAGATGTGCTGTTTTGGTTTTGATAGGCGTGTGGAGAAGTGTTGTTGTGGGGGTGTTGAGATGTCCTCTGTGTGAATTATTGGTGAGCTGCATTGTTGTTGGAGTTGTAACGTCTCTGGTCTTGGTTTTGATCTTGCTGACTTTCCCACCCAAAGTTTGGGTGGTTTCTCCATCCAGGGTTGTAGGTCTTGGAGTATGGATCATAGTTTTGCCTTGGTGAATTCCCAATGTAGTTGGCTTGCTCCTGACTACCCTCTGCTTCTTCATTCACTCCTTCTTGGGTTGTTGATGAAGTTGAGATTGCTGCTACTTGGTTCCTCTCCATCTTCTTGGTGAGGTCAGCCAGCTGCTGGATAATGAGCTTGTTTTGGGCCAACAGAGCATCTACATTATTTAGCTCCATTACTCCTCTTGTGTTTCCTCTTTCGGAAGCATAGAAGTAGTCGTTCTCTGCTACTGTTTCAATGACATCTATAGCCTCCTCAATGGTTTTCTTCTTGTTCAAGGATCCTCCGGATGAATGGTCTACGGCCTTCTTTGACTCGTAAGAGAGCCCTTCATAGAAAATGTGCAGCTGCACCCATTCCTTGAACATGTCAGGTGGACACCTCCTTGTTAAGTCCTTGAACCTCTCCCATGCTTCATATAGAGTCTCACCATCTTGTTGCTTGAAAGTTTGAACCTCAGCTCTCAGCCTATTGATTCGTTGAGGGGGGTAAAATCTTGCTAAGAATTTGTTCACCACATCCTCCCAAGTTGTCAAGCTCTCCTTTGGGAAAGACTCCAGCCATTTGGCTGCTTTATCCTTAAGTGAGAATGGAAACAAGAGCAGTCTATAGGTGTCAGGATGAACACCATTAGACTTTACTATGTCACATATCCTCAGGAAGGTGGTTAGATGTTGATTGGGGTCTTCTTGAACACCTCCTCCAAACGAACAGTTGTTCTGAACAAGGGTGATGAGCTGTGGTTTAAGTTCAAAGTTGTTGGCATGGATTGTTGGCTTTTGGATGCTACTTCCACAATTGCATGGGTTTGGATTGATGTAAGAGCCCAAAATTCTTCTATCCTCACCAGCATGATTTGCTCTACCTCCTCCCCCATGGTTGTGATCCTCTTCTTCATGATGGTTTTCCATATTGTCTTCCATGTTTGGTTCAAAAAATTCCTCCTCTTCCTCAGCACCAACCACTTTCTTTCCTCTTGCCTCCCTCCTTAATCTAAGGAAGGTCCTCTCAGGTTCAGAATCGAAGGAAGTTGAAGCCCCACTTCTTCTTCCTGTCATACAACCATCAAGTGCAACCAAGAAAAGATAGGTGCAGAAAGTATTTTTGTCAGAATTACTGTTAGTTGTGGGTGATGCAATATATCAAACAGTTAGTGGATTAGCAAACAGAATTGAAAATAACAAAGAAAAACAAAAGAGTAGAGGGGGAAGGGAAGAAGTTTAACTAAAACAGAAAGTAAATCACTCAAAGAGAAAATGAAATTCACAAAATAAAAATGCTCAATCTAGTGATCTTCCAATTTAATCATTGTTGATGCACAATCAATCCCCGGCAACGGCGCCATAAACTTGAGGGAGAATACATCATAAAACTAGAAAATGCAGAGAAGGTAAAATACAGAGAGTAGTTCTCTTTTCCAACTCTCAGAACTACTAAACAATTTAAAGCCACTCATATATATACTACTTTTCTCAGCTTCTAGTTGGCTCTTCAAGTTTTGGGCCTTTGGATCTTGAGTTTGAAGCAGTTCTCTTCTTCATTTGGGCTTAGCTTTACTTGCAGAGAGAAAGTGTGAAGTGGGCAGAGACTTTAGCTCAGGATGTTAGGGGTGTTAACGTTTAGTGAAAATATGAGTTCGAGAACGTTAGTGACAATCAACTTTCTCACTAACATTCCTAAGTAAAAGCCACGTTAATTTCAACGTTAGTGGCACAAACGTTGCCACTAACGTTGCCTCTAAGTCCTTCGCACACATTATTGAGACTTAACATTCCCAATAACTTTGAAAAGCCCGCTTTCTTCCCACGTTAGAGCCCACGTTAACTTAGTTAACGTGGCCTCTAACGTGAGACATAGGGGCACCTTGGAACGTTAGTGACAATGTTGGGTGTCACTAACGTTGTCGACCACTCTTGCTTCTTACGTTAGCTCCCACGTTAACCAACGTGGGAGTTAACGTGGTATGTTTCTCCTTAGGCCAACGTTAGTGACAGTGTTGAATGTCACTAACGTTGGCGTTTCTTCTCCCTTTTAACGTTAGAGGCCACGTTAATTAATTTAACGTGGACTCTAACGTGGCCACTTATTAGCATTTGCCAATGTTAGTGACAATGTTAAGTGTTACTAACGTTGGCTCAACTTCCCATCTCCACGTTAGAGTTCACGTTAACTTAGTTAACGTGACTCTTAACGTGGTCAATGATGGCTTCGAGAGCGTTATTGGCAATCATTTTTCTCATTAACTTTGCAAGTTACCTCCCATTCCTTACTTCCTTTGGTTCTGAAATCAAGCAATAGAGCGCATCAAAGTTCTAGTCCAAGTCATGGGCAATGTAGCATATAATTTGTCACTAAACTCATGCAAAATCCTCATGAAATCATGTAAAATGCACAATGTATGCTTGAATCAAGGTGTAAGTGAATATCTACCCAAAACTAGCTTTTTTCCTAAGGGAATGCATGAAACTATCCTAAAAACAGTAAAGAAATGGTCAGTGAAACTGGCCAAGATGCCCTGGCATCAAGTAATCGCCAATAACGATCTCGAAGCCATCATTGCCCACGTTAAGAGTCACGTTAACTAAGTTAACGTGAACTCTAACGTGGAGGAAAGGAAATGGCGCCAACGTTAGTGACACTTACCTTTGTCACTAACGTTGGACCAAGCTCATAAGTGGCCACGTTAAGAGCTACGTTAACTTAGTTAACGTGGCCTCTAACTTTAAGAAGTAAAGGGGAAGCCAACGTTAGTGACATTCAACTTTGTCACTAACGTTGGCCAAGTCACAATAAGCCACGTTAACTTCCACGTTAACCTAGTTAACGTGGAAGCTAACGTGAAGAAAGTAGGTGATCGACAACGTTAGTGACACCAAACATTGTCACTAACGTTGGGATTAACCCACACAAGCCCCAATAAGCCACGTTAACTCCCACATTAACCTAGTTAACGTGGAAGCTAACGTGAAGAAGGAAGGTGATCGCGAACGTTAATGACACCTAACATTGTCACTAGCGTTGGAAGGAGCCCACACAAGCCACAATGAGCCACGTTAACTCCCACGTTAACGTAGTTAACGTGGAAGCTAACGTGAGGAGGAGAGATGATGAGCCAACGTTAGCGACATTCACCTTTGTCACTAACGTTGGAGATGGCTAGCACGGCCACGTTAAAGGCTACGTTAACCTAGTTAATGTGGACTCTAACGTGGGATCTAGGGGCACATTGGAACGTTAGTGACAAAGGTAAGTGTCACTAACGTTCTCGAAGGTTGGCAAGCCTACGTTAAGGAGCCACGTTAACTAAGTTAACGTGGACTCTAACATAGGGAAGGAGGAGACTTCTCAACGTTAACAACGTTTGTGCCACTAATGTTGGAGTTAACGTGGCTCTTACTTTGGTGAGGAACGTTAGTGAAAAAGGTGATTGTCACTAACGTTCTCGAACCCACATTTCCACTTAAACGTTAACACCACTAACGTCCTGAGCTAAAGTCTCTGCCCACTTCACACTTTCTCTCTGCAAGTAAAACTAAGCCCAATGAAGAAGATAACTACTTCAAACTCAAAATCCAAAGGCCCATACCCAAGACTTGAAGAGCCAACTAGAAAATCAGAAGAGTAGTATATATAGGAGTATCTTTGAATTAAAAGGAGAGTTGGAAATTATAGGGAGAGTCTTGGCATAGAATTACTCTCTGTATTTTACTTTCTCTGCACTTCTAGTTTCATCATGTATTCTCCATCTTTGTTTTCATTTTCCAGAGCTATGAACAACTAAACCCCTTTCATTGGGTTAGGGAGCTCTGTTATAATTTGATAGATCAATACTAGTTTTCATTATTCTTCTTCTATCTTTTCTCTTGATTTTACTTGAAAGCTTTCGATCTTCATCCAATTGAGTAGTTATCTTGGAAAAGAAGCTATCCAAACTTGGATCTCTTCTGAACCTTGAAAGAGGAATGAAGAGATCATGCTAGAAATGCTTTCTCATGCTGGACCAAATTGGGTTTGGATGGATATGTGACTATAATCCTCTCAACACTTGATTTGGGAAATGCATGTGGTATAATCATTGACCATACTTCATCTCTTCTCATGAGCAATTGACAAAGGAATTGGCTATTGATCAAGAATTGAGAGATTGAATTACAAGAAATTGTAATTCGATCACTTAAGATTGCCAAGGAGATCAATGAGTGCATTGATTGAGGAAGAGATGAAAATGAAATTGATCCGGAGAATGCAACATCTCCTGAGCCCAATGAACTCCCCATTTCTGATCTTACCCATTCTCTTTAATTTCAGTCATTTACTTTTATGAGCAATTACCCCATTCCCATTAAAGATTATGTAATTTACTTTCCGTCATCTACATTCAGCTCTTTATTTCTAGCATTTACTTTTCTGTTAATTACTTTCCCGCCATTTAATTTTTTGCAATTCTCAACCCAAATTCTGATTCGCTCAACTAGAATATTCCTCTAATTAAAGTTGCTTGATCAATCAATCCCTGTGGGATTCGACCTCACTCTGTTGTGAGTTTTTACTTGACGACAAATTCGGTACACTTGCCGAAGGAATTTGTTATGAGACAAGTTTTCCGTGCATCAAGTTTATGGCGCCGTTGCCGGGGATTGATTGTGCATCAACAATGATTAAATTGGAAGATAACTAGATTGAGCATTTTTGTTTTGTTTGATTTAATTTTCTGTTTGAGTAATTTACTTTCAATTTTAGTTAATTTCTTCCCTTCCCCCTACTTTTTCGTTTTTAGTTATTTACCATTCATTTCACTAACCCACTAACTGTTTGATATATTGCATCACTCACACTAACAGTCATTCTGACAGAAATACTTTCTGCATCATTCCTTGCTTGTACTTGTTGGTTATATGACAGGGAGAAGAAGCGGGGCTTCAACTTCCTTTGATTTTGAACCTGAGAGAACCTTCTTTAGATTAAGGAGGGAAGCAAGAGGAAAAAGAGTAGTTGGTGCTGAGGAAGAGGAGGAATACTTTGAGCCAAACATGGAAGAAAACATGAAAAACCATCATGAAAAAGAGGCTCACAACCATGGCGGAGGAGGTCGAGCAAATCATGCTAGGGAGGATAGAAGAGTTTTAGGCTCTTACATCAATCCAAACCCAGGAAACTGTGGAATTAGCATTCAAAAGCCAACCATCCATGCCAAAAATTTTTAACTAAAACCACAGCTCATCACCCTTGTTCAGAACAACTGTTCGTTCGGAGGAAGTGTCCAAGAAGACCCCAATCAACATCTAACCACCTTCCTAAGAATGTGACACAGTGAAATCTAATGGTGTTCATCCTGACGCCTATAGACTGCTCTTATTTCCATTCTCACTCAAGGATAAGGTAGCCAAGTGGCTGGAGTCTTTCCCGAAGGAGAGCTTGACAACCTGGGAAGATGTGGTGAATAAATTCTTAGCAAGATTTTACCCTCCTCAACGAATCAATAGGCCGAGAGCTGAGGTCCAAATTTTTAGGCAACAAGATGGCGAGACTCTCTATGAAGCATGGGAGAGGTTTAAAGACCTAACAAGGAGGTGCCCACCAGATATGTTCAACAAATGGGTGCAGCTGCACATTTTCTATGAAGGCCTGTCATATGAATCAAAGAAGGCAGTAGACCATTCATCCGGAGGATCTTTGAACAAGAAGAAGACCGTTGAGGAAGCCATAGATGTCATTGAAACAGTAGCAGAGAATGATTATTTCTATGCTTCTGAAAGAGGCAACACTAGAGGAGTAATAGAGCTAAATAATGTAGATGCTCTGCTGGTCCAAAACAAGCTCATTACCCAGCAGCTGGCTGACCTCACCAAGAAAATGGAGAGGAACCAAGTAGCAGCAATCACTACTTCATCAACAACCCAAGAAGGAGTGAATGAAGAAGCAGAGGGTAGTCAGGAGCAAGCCAACTACATTGGGAATTCACCTAGGCAAAACCATGATCCATACTCTAAGACCTATAACCCTGGATGGAGGAATCACCCAAACTTTGGGTGGGGAAATCAACAAGACCAAGGCCTAGATCAAAGACATTCAAATCCTAACAACAATGCAGCCCACCAACATTTTACATCTAGACCATATCAACACCCCCATAACAGCACCTCTCCACATCCATATCAAAACCAAAATAACTTACCTCATCCTTCCACTTCTAATCCCAATCTACCATAATTTGATGACAGACTCTCAAGGATTGAGAATCTACTTGAAGGCATAGGCAAAGAGATTCAAGACAATAAGGCATTCAAGGAGGAAGTGCGAGCAAATTTTAAGAACCAAGGAGATACAATCAAGAGATTGGAATCTCAAGTGGGGTATCTCTCTGAGCAGATTCCCAAACTCACAGATGGATTCCCAAGTGACATAGAGAAGAATCCGAGAGGTGAAACAAAGAAAGTAAGATGGGAAGATTGCAAGATGGTCACTATAAGTGATAAGGAGACTGAGGACAAGCCAAACAAGTTGGCAGAACAACCTGGAGACACCTCAGCAGAGAAGGTGGAAAAAGATTACCAAGAACCAGAAATCTCAAAACAGGAGCTGCTGAGACTCTATGCACCTTTTCCCCAACTGCTCAATGGTGCTGTGGAGAAGAGAATATACTCAAGGATTCTATATTTGTTTGCATCTCTGCATGTCAACATACCATTCATCAAGACTATTCAACAAATGCCTGCATACATCAAGTATATGAAGGAGCTGCTTCCCAGAAAAAGCTCACTCAAGGGAGGCCAAACTATAGTGATGAACAAGGAGTTCAGTGCCCTCATTCAACCACAGTTGCCTACAAAAAGAAAAGATCCAGGGAGTTTTCATGTCCCCTGTGGCATAGGAGAAACAATGTTTGGTAAAGCACTCTGCGATTTGGGAGTAAGCATCAACTTAATGCCCTTATCCCTGGTGAAGAGGCTGAAGATCAATGAGATAATGCCCACAGATGTAGTCATCAGGCTGGCAGACAAAACTCAAAAACAAGCAATAGGAGTGGTGGAAAATGTGTTGGTAAAGGTTGGGAAATACTTTCTTCCCATAGACTTTGTCATTCTGGACATAGAAGAGAGTCACACCCACCCAATCATACTGGGAAGACCATTCCTAGCTACAGCTAGAGCACTCATAGATGTAGAGCGAGGGGAGCTAATATTGAGGATCCATGATGAACGACTCAGCTTTAATGTATTCAAACTCTCACAAGAAATAGACCAAGAGAATAAAGAACCAAGCAAATATCATAATGAGATGCTGACAGAGGAAGCAAGCACTGAAGCACAACCAGCCCATCTGGGAAAGCCCTTGGTTGATGAACAAGGAAATAAGCAGTTGTCACAGCTCAAGGAAAAGCTGGAGGAACCTAAACCACCAGAGACATGTGAAGACAACAACAAAATTCCCTTATAAGAAGAAGTCACAAAGAGCAAGGCAACACAAAAGGGACAAAGAAGAAGGTACCAAGGGGGTGGAGGAATAAGAAGATCCCTACAGAGGACTTCTCTCCAGGGGATAAAGTGATCTCAGCTTACTTCCCAGATATCCCCCCTAATATCCCCACTGTACCATCACAGTTACCTAAGATCTTCACTATCAACAGGGTTCTCTCCTTGGAACATGTAGAGATCATTTATACAACCAATGGATATAAGTCCACAGCAAGAGGGGAGGACTTTAAGCATTACCAACCACCCTGATGAGGGAGAAACGTCAAGCTAGTGACGCTAAAGAAGCGCTTCATGGGAGGCAACACATGTTTTATATGCTTTTAGAAAATAGTGAGTAAGTCAATATTCATGAATTCCAACCCAGACTTGACAAACACTTGGTGAAATCCGTAATAGGCAGTATATAGTGAAGAACAACTTTGGTGTTCAAAGCATGCCAAGAAAGCATGAATGCAACAGAGAGCATGCTAGTCTTGGAGCTTTGAACAAAACTTTTCATCACAGTGCTCCAAACTAAGTTTGGTGTCACCCCATGGTGCCACCAATGTGCATATAAGGATACATAGTTAGTTAGTTAGTTGGGGTTCATGAATAAACAAAATCTTTTCTTCTTTTTATTATTCTAGCCGTAAAGTTTAACTTGTTTTTTTTATGATATTAATTCTTACTTTTCTCATTTGATCTTTATAGGGAAAAGGAGAGGAGCATTGAAGGAGATTGATTGGACAATTAAATGAGAAAGGTTCGACCACTTCATGAAGAGAAACTACACACTTGTCTCAAGAAAGAATGCATTGGAAAATATTGCCATGCAACATTGAAGAAAGGAGACTCTTGAAGACCGAACCAATAACCCTCATAAAGTGATGATCCTTGTCCTTTCTCCATGCACAACTCCAACCGTCCATCAAGCAACCATTCCATCAATCCACACCCTCCACTCACTCATAATCTCCCTATATAAATGAGTCCTAGTGCATACTTACCCCTCACATTCAAATTCCCACTCTCCACACTTCACACTTTCGACATCCAAAACCCCTTCATCACACCTCGTCTTAACCAACCAAATTTCTCATCTATCCTTACCTTCTAATCCCCTCACACAGCAACTCAAATTCATGGCATCATCAAGTTCTAAGAGGCAAAAGAGGAAGGAACCAATGGAGAACATTTCTTTCGATGAGAAAAGATTCAAAACTGCCTTCTATGAACAAGAATTTGAAAGGATCAAGATCAAGAAGATACTGCCTGAGTTAACCTTCCAAATCAATGAAGACGAGTGCCCACAGATTCGGGAGAAAATTGAACAAAGAGGGTGGCAAAGGCTCACTAATCCAGAGGGGAAGATCAATTCAAACCTCATCAAAGAGTTCTACGCAAATGTGGTTAGAGAAGACAAAACCAGGGCCCTAACCTTCAAAAGCTATGTAAGAGGAAAGGAGGTAGACTTCAGCCCAAATGCTATAACAAGAACTCTTCACTTGAAATCACCACATTTTGATAAACCCAGTTATCAAGCAAGGATAAGTAAGAGCCCTGACAATGATGAGCTCATAGAAATCGTGACTGACATCTGTGTCATAGCAGCTGATTGGGAGAGTTATGCAGATGGAAGACCCCGGTTCATCAAGAGGGGAGACCTTAGCCCGGAAGTCAAAGGGTGGTTTGAACTCGTAAGGAGGTCCATCCTCCCAGCTGCAAATAATTCAGAGGTCAATATTAATCGAGCGACTATGGTAAATTGCCTAGTACGGGGTGGAGAAATCAATGTGCATGAACTCATAGCTGAGGGGATTCAAGAGTCAGCTGAGAAGGCTGATTCGGGTGCCAGGCTTTGGTACCCCAGCACTATTCTCAGACTATGTACAAAGGCTAAGGTGGTCTTCGAGGATAGCAATCTAGACTGGGTGAACCCTGGGAGGCTAGTTATAATCCAGTGTCTTGTCTATACTACACCTGCTCAGCAACAAAGAAGGCCACAAATAGGGAAGCTAAAAGCGAAAGAAGGAGCCCACCAAGAGGAGCCTCATCAAGAAGAATATCAACAAGAAGAGCATCATGACCCAGCCAACGTGAATATGAATCACCTTCTAAGGGCCATTGAAGATCTGGGGATGAGACATATGGAAGGACAAGAGCAAATACTAAACCTTCAGTCCAACTGAATGAGCCAACAAGAAGAGTGGCAGAAACAACAAATGGAGCAGCAACTGGAACAATACTCCCACCTCACTCAAGCCATCCACCAAGTTACTGAGAGGCAAGAACGTGAAGATAAGCATTTGCAGGAATTTAATCAGCGGCAAATAGCTCAGATGAAAGCATTCAATGAGTTCACTGTACTTAATGAAGGACGGCAACTACATAGGGAGGAGTTCAACGTAAACACTCAAGCCAAGTTGAACTACATGTCTAGTAATATGCATCATCTTCACTATGCCATCCCTACATATGATGAGGTCCAAAAAGATTTTGTAGAACAAGAAGGGAGGAAGGTGAAACAGTAGAAGGAAACACTCAAGAAGAAGATGGAAGATGGTGGATTTTGGAAGAAGCTGATTGGAAAAAGCAAAGGGAGTGGGAGTACGAGCAATCAAGAGGGACATAAGGAGGACAAGCAAGGAGGAGAGCATGGGCAACCACATGAGTAAAAGGTGGTGGAGTTCCTTCTTTGGTCCATCTTTCTCTATGCTTTAAATAAGGAAGATCTTGTATGAAATAGAACTTGCTTCCATGTTAGTTTGAACTTTTTTTATTTTGTCTTTTAATTTTTGTGTTGAAGAAGTCCATGCTTGCTAGTCTTTATGTCACTGCATCATCACTAGGCTTACTTGTATGCTTGTTCCTTTGAATCAAATGAAAAAGAGAATGAGTGTTTCAAAAGACCAGAGAGGAGTTCATACTATGGAGTAAGTTCATGAGTTTATGGTATAGTCATAAGTTAGCTAAGTTGGTTCAACCACCAGGTGGGAGGACAACTATCTGTCATGAATACTATGCTTACAAGGAAGAACCACATTAGCAGCCACATTAATCTAATTAACGTAACTCCTAACGTGGAATGGGAGTAACTTGCAAAGTTAATGAGAAAAGTAATCGCCAATAACGCTCTCGAAGCCATCATTGCCCACGTTAAGAGTCACGTTAACTAAGTTAATGTGAACTCTAACGTGGAGGAAAGGAAATGGAGCCAACGTTAGTGACACTTACCTTTGTCACTAGCGTTGGACCAAGCTCATAAGTGGCCACGTTAAGAGCCATGTTAACTTAGTTAACGTGGCCTCTAACGTTAAGAAGTAAAGGGGAAGCCAACATTAGTGACATTCAACTTTGTCACTAACATTGGCCAAGTCACAATAAGCCACGTTAACTTCCACGTTAACTAGCTAACGTGAAGAAAGTAGGTGATCGACAATGTTAGTGGCACCAAACATTGTCACTAACGTTGGGATTAACCCACACAAGCCCCAATAAGCCACGTTAACTCCCACGTTAACCTAGTTAACGTGGAAGCTAACGTGAAGAAGGAAGGTGATCGCCAACGTTAGTGACACCTAACATTGTCACTAACATTGGAAGGAGCCCACATAAGCCACAATGAGCCACGTTAACTCCCACGTTAACTTAGTTAACGTGGAAGCTAATGTGAGGAGGAGAGATAATGAGCCAACGTTAGTGACATTCACCTTTGTCACTAACGTTGGAGATGGCTAGCAGAGCCACGTTAAAGGCCACGTTAACCTAGTTAACGTGGACTCTAACGTGGGGGCTAGGGGCACATTGGAACGTTAGTGACAAAGGTAAGTGTCACTAACGTTCTCGAAGGTTGGCAAGCCTACGTTAGTTAACGTGGACTCTAACTAGGAAAGGAGGAGACTTCTCAACGTTATTGGGAAAGGTAAGTCCCAATAACGTGTGTGAAGGACAAAGAGGCAACGTTAGTAACAACGTTTGTGCCACTAACGTTGGAGTTAACGTGGCTCTTACTTTGGTGAGGAACGTTAGTGAATAAGGTGATTGTCACTAACGTTCTCGAACCCACATTTCCACTTAAACGTTAACACCACTAACGTCCTGAGCTAAAGTCTCTGCCCACTTCACACTTTCTCTCTGCAAGTAAAACTAAGCCCAATGAAGAAGATAACTGCTTCAAACTCAAAATCTAAAGGCCCATACCCAAGACTTGAAGAGCCAACTAGAAGATCAGAAGAGTAGTATATATAGGAGTAGGTTTGAATTAAAAGGAGAGTTGGAAATTATAGGGAGCGTCTTGGCATAGAATTACTCTCTGTATTTTACTTTCTCTGCACTTCTAGTTTCATCATGTATTCTCCATCTTTGTTTTCATTTTCCAGAGCTATGAACAACTAAACCCCTTTCATTGGGTTAGGGAGCTCTGTTGTAATTTGATGGATCAATACTAGTTTTCATTATTCTTCTTCTATCTTTTCTCTTGATTTTACTTGAAAGCTTTCGATCTTCATCCAATTGAGTAGTTATCTTGGAAAAGAAGCTATCCAAACTTGGATCTCTTCTGAACCTTGAAAGAGGAATGAAGAGATCATGCTAGAAATGCTTTCTCATGCTGGACCAATTCCGTCATCTCCATTCAGCTCTTTATTTCTAGCATTTACTTTTCTGTTATTTACTTTCCCGCCATTTAATTTTCTGCAATTCTCAACCCAAATTCTGATTCGCTCAACTAGAACATTCCTCTAATTAAAGTTGCTTGATCAATCAATCCCTGTGGGATTCAACCTCACTCTATTGTGAGTTTTTACTTGACGACAAATCCGGTACACTTGCCGAAGGAAATTTATTATGAGACAAGTTTTCCGTGCATCAATCAGCTTTGAAGAGTACCGGAAGGTGTCTAGATATTGCTGTACATTTGGTAGTTTAGTCAGTACTTTGCACTATGAGCTAACTCTTTTCTTGCAGGATTTATAGTGATGTTTTTGTTGATCTTGGTTATTGTCCGCCCTTGATGACAAAAGGGGGAGTAATAGTTAGCTGATTTTGATTGACTTTTACTGCATCTGATTTTTCTTATTAGAACTGAACTTTCTTTTGCAAATTGCTTTTGTTTTACAATATGCTTTTGCTGCTGTCTTGATAAAAAAAAATACTGGGCTGAATCTGTGTTGCTGGTTATATAGAATCCCCTAGTCAAGTTACATCTTGAATAGCTCTTTTTAAGCTTAATGTAAATAGGAATAAAAAGGAAAGAGCATAAATTCAGGGGGAGCTACTGTTGAAAAGAAAAGGGGGAGCAACACATCAGCAAGCAACATCATTCAAAGGGAGTTTCTAAACCTTACTCAAACTCAGTCCCTTTTGATTATTTCTTAAAACATGTTTGTCATCAAGGGGGAGATTGTTGAGTTAAGAAATTAACTAAATTAATTAGTGATGAGAAATATTATTTTTGGGCAAAATAAATAATTAGTGTTGATTAATTATATTTACTTATTACTAATTGTTTATTGTTGCAGGCCAAATTTCAATAGCCCAAATGGAACAAAAAGTAATCAACAAAAATGTTGGGCTGAAAGCAAAATTAAGAGCCCAAGGAAAAGCAAAGAAAGAAGCCAAAGAAATCAAATCGGGCCAAGCATATCAATACCCGATCCAAGCCCGATCTGGTTTCAGAAAAGCAAATCCCTCTCTTTTGCTTAACCAAAAGCAACGTTCATCTCTCTTTTGTCCTAGTCAAATCAGAGTTTCAGAAAAGTAAGAAAGAGAAAGAGAGAGAGCTTCTTCACCAAGCTAGTCACAAAAGAAGCAAGAGAGAGAAGGATTAAGCTTGAAAGGCAGATATCAAATCACCCAGTTCAAACCCAATCAAGCTTAGGTTAAAGGTAACCCATTTCCTCTTGCATGCATCAAATCTTCATCTCTTCTTCCCAACTCTCTGCTCTATCCGAAATGGGATACAAGAAAAAGAGGATTTATGTTCTTCTCTGCTGTGTATCTACGATCTTAAACAAGACTTGGGGACCAAGTTGGTTTTCAAGGGCTCAGATCAAGTTGACCATTGGAAGATTTCTATGGTTGCTGTTTTATGACTTTCCGTCAAGATGAAGAAGTCAGAAGCAAAGTTTCTACTCTAAGGTTTAATGAAAAAAAGTGATTCTGTGGGTTGGTGAAGCTCTAGGCTCAAGGTGTTGACCTTGGAAGAAGAACCCAGCAACATGCAAGGAGGTAAATGAAGCTTGCTGTTCATTCAGAAGGCAAGGAGAAAAAACCAGTGAATAGAGGTTTTGTTCTGAGAGAGCTCTTTGAAGAAGTTCAACTAACTGGACAGTGTAACCTAATCAAAGGTGCATTCCGCCAGTATGAAGAACTAAATCAGAGGCTTGCTAATCTGGTTTTTCGCATAGCACAGAGGTTGTTGATGAAGTCAATCTCCTTCATGTTTTACAGATTGTGATGTTCTTTTCTATGTTTATCTTTCTGTAATTTCTTGTGAGAAAAGGCATTGTGAGAAAGCTCAAGTAAAAGCCATGAGTGGAAAAAGGCTGAGTGATACACTTGAGAGAAAAGCCTATAGTTAATTTCAGATTTCTTTAGGTATGTTTATGTCTTGTATCTTGTACCTGTAAGGTATCCCTTTTTTAGTTAGGTTAGCACTAAGAGTGAATAGTTAGGTATTAGCATACCCAATGTCAAGATAGGTTAGAATTTGAGTGTGAAAGGATTAGGTCAATCTTGTGAAATTGGTGTATGTAATACTGTTAACTATAGTGAAATTCTTCCATAGTTGTGGAGGAGACTGGATGTAGGTTGCATAGCACAAGGCAACTGAACCAAGATACATGCTGGTGTTAGCTTTTCTCTTCTCTGCTAAGTTTTGGTTTCTGATATTCATGAGACAAAAATAAATTGTCTCATAAATTTCCGCTGCTGAGTTCAAACAGAACCTGAATTGAAAGTTTGTTTTAAAAAGGTAATAACAACAACTTGAAAGGAAGGCATAGATTCAACCCCCCTTCTCTAAGCCTACCACAACCTTCACCCTTTCATCAGAGTCAGGCACTACCAATTCATAATTTTTCTCCTGATCCCTACTACTACAGATTCGATGGTGTTTTCTAAGCTCCGCACAGAATTCAGAATTAACTACAGAAGCACACATCAGGACGAGGAAGTCTAGCCAGTCGGACATACCCTCAGGAACCTTGGAAGACATCTCGACAATATTTTTGTGAGAAGACATGGTCAACTAGTCCTACAGCCAGAAAAAAAAAGAAATCAGCTTGGACAAAACATGACTCAAGCATACAAACAGTAAAAGAAAAACCCCAGGACATACACCAATGTCCAGGGGCATCCTTTGGAGGCAGGGACAGAGTAAGGACTCAGAAAAAAGTCTACAAGGCTACATCCCAACAAAACTCTCAGCAAAGAAAAATAATCCCCTTCCAAACAAGTAACGACACGAGAAGAAAATCAAAGCAAGCCATCAGAAAATCGTTATCTTCTACAAAATTATCAGCAAAGAAAACTACCAATATGGCGAAAGTCATCAAAGGAGAAATATTTTTTAGAAGCAAGCAGATTCATAAGCCTCAGTAACGACATGCAGTTCATATCAAAGGACACAAACTGGAAACAATAAACGGCAGGCAAAAACCCTAAATGCAAAAGGATCATTCAAAATCAAAGACACTCCCAGAGCACACATTACAGTAATAAGCAGATGCACGACAAACACATAAAAGTTTCAAGCTTTTTAACACGAAACCATGAAAGAACAAAACTTTTCAAAAATACGGGAAGAAAGAAGAAGAAAAGAGGACCAACCGATAAAAGTAAGAAAGGCGATGAATATGGACGGCGAGCCCACACCAACAACCACTCCAAGGAAGGCTCGAAGACATGAAAACTTGGGGGCCAGAGAACGAAGAGGCACGAATGAAATAGAAGAATAAAGGAGAAAGGGGGAAGTTACAGCGAGCAAAGAGAAAGAAAAAACATAAAGGAGAAAGTTTTGGTGTAATTCAAAATGAAATGAGAAAGCGGGAGGCAAAGGAAACGGAACATTAAAAGAATTAATGGGGCATTAAAAACCATCACACGTTCCCAAGGTAAGGAACGCACGTTTCTAAAAATTAAAGAAGAAGAAAGAAAAATGTTCTGCATTCAAAAGGAAACTCTACAAGGAAGAAATCGATGATGCTCGAGCTTGGCTTCTCCAGAGAAAGATTGAAGTCCTAAAACTAAGTACTCGACCTCAAAAGGAAGTCCACAGTCGAGCAGGGGCACTGTTCATACACTGGGTCGAGATGTCCGACCCGGGATGATTGACGACAAGCCAACCGACCTCTTCAGGTCAGGAACATCCGACCTCTTCTCCAAGAGCTCGGCCAAATCACTATAGACGCCCAAGAAGGCCGAAACGAAGGAACACAGCCCAAATCTAAAGGCAGCCAAATCCTAGAAAGATAAGGGCGGTTCCCTTAAAGATAAGATGACTTCACTCAAAGATAAGATAAGATAAAATAACTATCTTATCTCCAGAAAGGTCACTCCACACCATTATAAATACACTGGAGCACCAAGGTATAACTCATACTCTGATTCTACTAAAAACCTGCTTAATACCCTTGCTAACTTAAGCATCGGAGTCCCTTGCAGGTACCACCACCCTCCATTGATGAATGATCAACATCACCAACAAGTCCAACAAGTCGGACGCGGCGGCTCCGGCCACCACCCACAAGTCGGACACATTAGCACCGACCAGCACAGAAGATCTCGTCCGAGATCGACCTACAGTTTCAGGTAACCCTCGGAACACATAGCATGCTTGTTTGTGAGTACTTGTTTGGGATAATTGAAGCACTAGGCTTTTAATATTGAGACTGATCACCTTGATATCGATTGTTTAGTGTAGACAGGACCCTGAATGGCTACTCGCGGGCGAGGCCGTACTTGTACTCGAAGAGAGAATGAGAGTAACCCGTCGACAGATAATCACACAGAGTTAATGATGGCGATGATTGACTTAGCTAACACGATTCAAGCGGGCACTGCTATGGCTACTCATGCCTTGTGGCAAAGAAGGCAATCAGTTGGAAGCGAAAATGGAGAAGGCGTTGGGGACGACTTAGATAGTGTTCCGAGGACTCTAGTTGCTTTTTTGAGAGTTGACCCGCCAAGTTTCAATCGATCGACAAACCCTATTGAAGCAGACAACTGGTTCAAAGCTATGGAGCATGCATTACAGACACAATATGTCCCAAATAATCAGTTCGTGAAATATGCGGCTTATTAGTTAATGGGAGAAGCTCAACATTGGTGGCAAGAGGAGTGTCGATTCCTGCAAGTACATAATATGGATATTCCATGGGAGCTGTTTCGGACTGCCTTCTACAAGAAGTATTTTCCTGAGTCGGTGAGGGAGGCCAGAGAGTTAGAGTTCATGCAGCTGAAACAAAGTTCAACGCCTGTGGCCAAGTATACGAGTAAGTTTGAAGAGCTCTATAGGTTCTCAAGGGTATGTCAAGGAGCCCCTGAGTCCTATGAGGATTGAAAGTGTGAAAGGTACCAAGTAGGACTGAGAGAAGATATCATGCGCATTGTGGCTCCAATTGAGATTAAAAGATTCTCGGAATTGGTGAACGAGGCAAGATTCGTAGAGGACTACATTGAGAAAATGACTTTGACGAGAGATCATCGTGGGGGTACCAGTAGCAGAGGTCGTGGAAAGCATTTTCCACCAAGAGTCCGGATATTAAAAAGGGATGGACATACCACTCGGCATCGTCAAGGTCGACGAAACTTCAGAAGAAACAACAAGGCCCAGTCTCACCTGGCAAAAGGAGATGGTCAATGCTATATTTGTGGGAAGCCTGGACTTATATCCAATTATGATCACCACAGGAGGAATCGAGATGAGGGTCAGAATCAACAGTCAGGCTGTGTGTTTACCTTGCGTGCACGTGGTACGATGGGGTCGGATTCTCCGACGAGAGGTAAGCGTATGCTTTGAAGTATTATGTATTTTGTAGATCTGGGGTAGCTTAGAATAAACTGTTTTGAATGTTTTGGAAAAATGTTACAAAAATTGATAATTGTTTTAAGGAAAATTTTGGAATTCTTAATGAAGATAATCAGAGTGACGCAGCGGAATGCGAGAGGGAATGTCAACACGTGAGACACCACTTGTAAGGAGTGAGGCTTAGCGTCTTTTCTGATCAAAAGATTCTCAAGTATATCTTTGATCAGAAAGAGCTTAATATGCATCAAAGGAGGTGGATGGAGTTGTTAAAGGATTATGATTTTGAACTGAGTTATCATCCTGGAAAGACAAATGTGGTAGCAGACGTATTGAGTCGGAAATCTTTAACAATTTCTTGGATGAGAATAAAGGAAGAAGAGCTAGTGGATAAGTTCGTGGATCTTAAACTGGATATTGGTGAAGTGGCCGGAAGAGTTTGTTTGAAATCAGTTACAGATCTCAGGTGACTTTAAATCTGAACTCTTAAAGGCTCATCAAAACAATGACGTGTTACCTAAGGTGTTGCCAGCTATCAAGCAAGGGAAGCAGTGGAGAGTGTCATGCGATCAAGATGGATTATGGAGATTCAAGGGTAGGATCATTGTGCCGGATGTTGGGACTTTGTGGCAAGATATATTGAGAGAAGCGCACAACAGTGGGTTTTTGATTCACCCTGGGAGTACTAAGATGTACCACGATCGGAAGGCTATGCTCTGGTGGCCTGGTATGAAGAAATATGTGGCGGAATATGTCTTAAAGAGCCTGACATAAATGTCGGTTTAGAGACTATATCTACAACGCGACTATTTTTATGACATTCTTTACCGACAAAAATCCCTTTCGTACAAACGTTTTGGGTGTCACAAGTAACAAACCCCTTAAAAATTGTTAACCGAGTATTCAAACCTCGGGTCATCTTCTCAAGGAACTGCGAGGAAGTATGTTCTTATTATTGGTTATAAAGGTTGTAATCGGGGTTTAGAAGGTGAGAAGCAAGTAATTTAAATGACGAGTGAATTAAATGGCAATTAAAATTAAATAATAACTGTAAAACAACTTTTGGCAAGATAAGGGAAATTAAAAGTCCAACTTAGTTATCCCTCTCAACAATAATGAAAGTTGTATCTTAATTCCACTTAGTTAACCTATGAAGCAAAGGTAAGTCAAGGGACTAATTAGTTTGACCTTCGAATCCTATTTATTTCCTAGGAAAAAGTTGGGATTATTGAAGTTCAGATCAATTAGCAAGATAACGATTATCAATTATGCTGAGTTCGATAATGTTGAGTCACTGATTTATTAACCAAGACCAAAAGGAGAAAAAGTAAATTGCTGGAATAATAAAAGTGTCCTTAGATGGGAAGCAATAGCAACACTTAAATCAAAGAGAACAATCATAAACTGAAAAATACCTTAAATATCATTAATTCAAATAGAAATCTGTAACATGGAATAATTCATAATTTAAATTATAATAATCAATTCAAATATTGGAATCAAATAAATAAAAGTAAAATTGAAATAAAGGAACATTAAAACCTGGTTCCAGAGTTACTCCCAAAATAAGAAGAAGTCCTAAATCCTAAGAGAGAGAGAGAATCTCTCTCTAAACTAAATCTAAATCATGAAAACTAGAAATTCGCGAGCTCCCTCTTGAATGGATGCATTCCTCCACTTTATAACCTCTAATCTATGCTTTCTGTACTTGGATCTGGGCCAAAAAAGGCTTCAGAAATCACTGGGGGCGTATTCTGTAAATTCTAATACGTGGCCTCTGTCACGCGTCCGCGTGGGTCACGCGGTCGCGTCATCTGGAGAACTTGCAAGACAATCAGAGATAAATGTTTAATGAGCTTTTGAATTCTCACTGGATTTTGTGTTTTCTCTCTAATCACTCAGTGTCTATTGGGTTAATCACTCTATTCTTCTTTTCATTCTTCCTTTCTATAACTTTGTTTTTCATCTAACCAATCAACAATTACAGAACATAGTCATACCAAAACTCATGAGGTCTTTAATTAAGGTTGTAATGGGGTCAAGGCAAAGGGTAAGGATATATGTATAAGGCTAAGTGAGCTAATAAGTGAATCCTTAATTAGACTAAGATCTCACCTAACATACATACTTAGTAAAACAATGCTTCTTTACCTATTCTCCCTATTTTCTCGCTTTTGATGTCACATGCTCATGTTTCAATTCTTGTTTTTATCCTCATGTGCATTGCTTTTTATTTAGCATTGGGGAGTTCTTTTTGTATCCCCTTATTTACATGCTTGAAAACTAAATTTTTTTTTCCGTTTATGTTCATGATTAGGATAGCTAGACTTGCATGTTGTAGTGGATTTTTAGGTTGTTAGGTAGCTTAGGCTGTGGTTAGTGGATCTAGGTCTGTTTCCTTGCATTGTTCTTACTCCTGTTTTATCCTATGTGCAAATATGTTGCTGCTATAATCATGATTCATATGCTGCTTTATTGTATGTTGTTGCTGTTTACATTGAGTTTTTATATTTATTTTATATCTCTGTACATGCAGCATGATTTCTTTTAATTCATATGAACTGATATGATTGCTGTTTATTTTCCGGGACAATCCAATTTTAGCCGGAATGCTGCCCAAATTTTTTGAAAATTGTTTTCATTCTTGTTTTGGTTTGGCAACTCTGTTTTACTCTGCTTCCCCCAAACCATTTCATGAATGCTAGGGCCACTTTCTTATCCTCTTTGATTTCCTGGTTCATAACCTGCATTTGTGATTCACTGATTCCAATTTCTGATTTCTTTATTTCTATTTGAATCAGCATCACCCTGTTTTCTTTATTCGATTATGAGTACTTCTATTCTTACCTGTGAATCCTTGTTATATGGAATTTTTTCTATACCACTTACTTTCCTAACTCACTAATTTGAATTTACTAATTTCTTTTTACCATACTAACCCTCTTGATCTCTTTTCTGATCACTTTCACTTCCTCTAACTTTCTCACTATGGCATATTGATTTTTTTCTTTCCATTTAACATTAATTCAATCACATTTCAATTACTCATTTTCCTTATTCTATTTCTCCCTTACCGCTTTGAGTTTCCTTTGTTTAAATTGCCTATTTGCTTTCCTATTTTATCCATTTCCTGGTTTTCTATTTTTCAGGATGTCTGCCTCAAAAAGGAAAGGCAAAGGGAAGGCTACTGGCAAGCGCAAGCGAGGAGATTCCTCCCAGTCCATCATTGCTCTAATGCACGATTCCTCATGGCGGGAGAAGAACTTCACACAGCAGGAAAAAGCTGACCAGCTGCTCCCTTCGACTGATCCTATCAAATTTGCAAACCGGTACTGTGAGCTGAAGTACCCGACTTTTGAAAACTCCAGAAATCTATACCTGGAACGTACCTTGAAGATTCCAGAAGCCCTCCAGCAATACACCACTGAGCAAATCAAGCAAAGGGGCTGGTTCTTTCTGGAGAGACTACTGACAGAGGTCAATGCATCTTGGGTATGGGAATTTTATTGCAACTACTACCTTACTACCCTAGATGCAGTAAACCTGAGGGAAAAGCAAATTCTGGTCACTGAGGAGGCCATAGAGACCGTTCTCCAGCTCCCAGCCAAGTCCGATCAGCCAGATGGTTATGCACAGGCTGAGGAGGACATGTGCCAGATGCGGTTTGATTGGGATGCTGTGAAGGCAGGGATAGCTCTCGACCCTGCTGTTCCTTGGGAGATGGGTCAGGACACCACTATGCCTAGAGGGATCAAGAGACTGTACTTGAATGATGAGGCTCGGCTATGGCATCAGATCTTGAGCAACTATGTGATGCCGAGTACTCATGAGACTGAGATCCCGGCTGCCATGATCACCCTCCTCTGGTGTGTGCTGGAGGGTAAGGACCTGTACTTGCCTCATTTTATCCGGCATTATATGACCAGGGTCCACGTCCGAGGCACCCTCCCCTTTCCTTATCTGGTTACACGGCTAGGCCGTCAGGCTGATGTGCCTTGGGAGGATGCCAATGAGCGACCACCAGCAGCGGACTGCAGGAAGATCATCCCTCACAGCAGGAACTTCCTTGCTTTGGGCTACAGACCACCACCTGTCACTACTACTGATGAGACAGCCCCTCCGTCTGCTGGACCTTCTTCATCCACAGCTGCCCCAGCTGCCCCTGCTGCCACCACTGCACCTCCACCCACCTCTGAGCCGGTTTATCGCCTCGTGCACCGTCTATTCTGCCAGCTTGATCAGATGGAGCACCGTAACAGGCGCCGGTATGAGAGATTGGAGCGCCGCAGCAGGCGACGCTATTCCCATCTGAAGCTGATGATCAGATAGGGCGCCGACATCCCCTCCGAGCCCGACACACCATCAGAGCCATCAGAGGAGGAGGAGGATGAGCACGAGGAGGAGCCTCATTCCCAGGCAGAGACTCATCAACAGGCAGGCACAAAGCACGCTACACCACAGCAGGAGGCCCAACGTCAGCTTGAGGCTGCAGATCCGGAGATCCCGATCCAGTCAGTCCCCCCTCTACAGTAGCCAGACTCTCAGCCCACCACCGCCACAGAGACCCCAGCTACCATCCCTACCAGTGATGACACTCCTTCACACCCAGCTTGACTGAGCATCGGGGACGATGCTTCATTTTAAGTGTGGGGAGGTCGCCATCTCTGGCGTTTATTTTGGTGAACTACTACATACTTTTTCTTTTATTTTGGATATTTTTCTGTATTTTTCTCTTTTTCTTTTATTATTATTTTCTGAGTACTTATACATTGCTACTTGTGTATTTTACTCTATTTTCTGCATTTTGCATTTTTTGTTCATATTTTAGTTATTTAGTTCATTTTAGTTATTTAGTTTAGTTTGCAATTCTAACTTATTAGTGGATCAATTAGTATAGTTTACCCTTTTTACATAAGACAACTTAGTTATAGCTTAGTTTAAATTGACAAATATAAAAAGAGTAAGCTAGGAACTTGAACATAATAGATTTAGATCCATAAAACCTTGTATATATAGCATTACATGATGTAGTTAAACTGACAACATTTCATCAAGGAGAAACATTAAAACTTCAAAGGCTACCCGAAATTACTTTTTAAGAGAATAATGAGAATTTTTAACTAAACCTGCATGACATACATAAGTGATAAATGATTTTTCAGCTAGAGAACACATAGCCTGCGAGTTTTGAGCTTAACTGTATGGTTACATTCAAACTATAATTTTTATTTCTGTGTGTTCCAACCTTCTTTCTTATTCTGGTGTTCTTTACTTTGTTTTAGTCTATATGTCCGATTATAGAATATAGGTACATCTCAAAATAATGATTGAGGCCATTATTTGATTTTAGCTCACTTATCCCAAATTAGCCTACCTTTTACATCACCTTTATTAGACTCCTTTGAGCTTTTTAAAAAAAAACCCCTTATTCTATTTTAGCCAAATTACTAGCCTTAAGCAGAAAAACAAAAGAAAATCCCAAGTGAATCCTTGGTTAGCTTAAGATAGAAAATTATAAATAGAGTAAAATGTGGGAAACTTATTGGGAACATAGTTGATAAAGACAAAAGGTAGAAAAATTAAAAAGAATAAAGCAACTCAAAATTTTGGGAAGCAGGCTCATGAAAATTCAAATTAATTAAAATTACCATGTGTATTCGAAAAAAAAAGTTAGTTTTCAAGCATATAAATAAGGGGATACAAAAAGAACTCCCCAATGCAAAATAAAAAGCAATGCACATGAGGATAAAAACAAGAATTGAAACATGAGCATGTGACATCAAAAGCGAGAAAATAGGGAGAATAGGTAAAGAAGCATTGTTTTACTAAGTATGTATGTTAGGTGAGATCTTAGTCTAATTAAGGATTCGCTTATTAGCTCACTTAGCCTTATACATATATCCTTACCCTTTGCCTTGACCCCATTACAACCTTAATTAAAGACCTCATGAGTTTTGGTATGACTATGTTCTATAATTGTTGATTGGTTAGACGAAAAATAAAGTTATAGAAAGGAAGAATGAAAAGAAGAATAGAGTGATTAACCCAATAAACACTGAGTGATTAGAGAGAAAACACAAAATCTAGTGAGGGTTCAAAAGCTCATTAAACATTTATCTCTGATTTTCTTGCAAGTTTTTTTCTCTCGTCTCATTTGCAAAAAAAAAAATGCTTTATTATTTGAGGGTTAGCCATATATGTATATATATCTCCTTGAGAATGTGAAATAATTTGACTACATGTAGGCTTTATATATGAGTGGATGAATTAGAATTGCATGACTCATTAGGTAGATGCATCTAGCATAGGTTGCATTTCATAACATTTCATCACTTTAACCTTAATACCTTGGATTTAGCATGAGGACATGCTAGTGTTTAAGTGTGGGGAGGTTGATAAACCCATATTTCATGAGTTCTTTTGTGCTTAATTAGAGTGATTTATTCAACTCTTCACCTACTTATTCACATTAATTGCATGGTTTTACTTTCCCTTCCTTATTATGTCATATTGTGAAAAACATGTTTCCTAAGCTTTAAAAAAAATTAATTATTTTAATTCCCTTTATTTCCATTCGATGTCGTGATTAGTGTGTTGAGTAGCTTCAGGTTTCCTAAGGCTGAATGACTTAAAGGATGAAAAAAGGAAACATACAAAAATGGAAGGAGAAGGCAAAACGGAGCTTTAAGGAAACTAGTATCCACGCGATCGCATGGACGACGCGATCGCGTGCCAGAAGCAAAGAAGCAGCGACGCGGCCGCATGACTGACGCGACCGCGCGCCTTGAGTAGAACACCCACGAAGCGGACGCGTGACTGACGCGACCGCGTGGAAAGGAAAAGCTCCAGATGACGCGACCGCGTGACCCACGCGGACGCGTGACAGAGGCCACGTATCAGAATTTACAGAATACACCCCCAGCAATTTCTGAAGCCCTTTTTGGCCCAGATCCAAGTACAGAAAGCATAGATTAGAGGTTATAAAGTGGAGGAATGCATCCATTCAAGAGGGAGCTCGCCAATTTCTAGTTTTCATGATTTAGATTTAGTTTAGAGAGAGATTCTCTCTCTCTCTTAGGATTTAGGACTTCTTCTTATTTTGGGAGTAACTCTGGAACCAGGTTTTAATGTTCTTTTATTTCAATTTTACTTTTATTTATTTGATTCCAATATTTGAATTGATTATTATAATTTAAATTATGAATTATTCCCTGTTACAGATTTCTATTTGAATTAATGATATTTAAGGTATTTTTCAGTTTATGATTGTTCTCTTTGATTTAAGTTGCCATTGCTTCCCATCTAAGGACACTTTTATTATTTCAGCAATTTACTTTTTCCCCTTTTTGTCTTGGTTAAAAAATCAGTGACTCAACATTATCGAACTCAGCATAATTGATAATCGTTATCTTGCTAATTGATCTGAACTTCAATAATCCCAACTTTTTCCTAGGAAATAAATAGGATTCGAAGGTCAAATTAATTAGTCCCTTGACTTACCTTTGCTTCATAGGTTAACTAAGTGGAATTAAGATACAACTTTCATTATTGTTGAGAGGGATAACTAAGTTGGACTTCTAATTTCCCTTATCTTGCCAAAAGTTGTTTTACAGTTATTATTTATTTTTAATTGCCATTTAATTCACTCGTCATTCAAATTACTTGCTTCTCACCTTCTAAACCCCGATTACAACCTTTATAACCAATAATAAGAACATACTTCCTTGCAGTTCCTTCAGAAGACGACCCGAGGTTTGAATACTCGGTTAACAATTTTTAAGGGGTTTGTTACTTGTGACACCCAAAACGTTTGTACAAAAGGGATTTTTGTCGGTTTAGAGACTATATCTACAACGCGACTGTTTTTATGACATTCTTTACTGGCAGAAATCACGAACATCACGCACGTCACGCGATCGCGTCATTCATACGGACGCGTCATTCGGCGTTTTGCTTCTCCACGCGAGCCCGTCGTCCACGCCTCCGCGTTGCTTGTGCTATTCCATCCGCGCGGTCGCGTGAACCATGCAGCCGCGTCAATGCGATTTTCTCTCTTTCACGCGGTCACGTGATCCATGCGGCCGCGTCATTTCTCGCTGGTCATCTCCTTAATTTCTTGTGTTCCTTCAATTTTTGCGAGCTTCCTTTCCAATCTCCAACTCATTCATGCCCAATAAAGCCTGAAACACTTAACACACAGATCAGGGCATCGAATGGAATATAGGAGAATTAAAATACATAATCAAAAGTCTCTAGGAAGCAAGTTTTCAATCATGTAATAAATTTAGGAAGGAAATATAAATGCATGCTAATCATATGAATAAGTGGGTAAAGATCATGATAAAACCACACAATTAAACACAATATAAACCATAAAATAGTGGTTTATCAACCTCCCCACACTTAAACATTAGCATGTCCTCATGCTTAGTTGAAGGAGATAAAATAAATGAGTAGGAAGATGTGGAACTCATGCAATACAATGCAACCTATATATGTGAATGCAACTATATGATTCTTGTCTACGTGATCAAAAGTAAATAAGCTCTTCAAAAAAATTACAAACCAAATTCCACTAACTCACTTCTTATACAGTAAGAACAGATAAAAATGCAAGAAGATAGCTCATGAAAGCAGAGAACATAGAAATTCAAGCGTGGAACCCTCACTGATGATGTATGTACACTCTAGTCTCTCTAGTGTATAGGGTAATTACTCTATTCTTCTCTAATCATGCTTTCTAATTTTTGTTCTTCTCCTAACCAATCAACAACATTTAATATACCAATACAAACATCATGAGGTCTTTTCAAGGTTGTAATGGGGCCAAGGTAAGGGTAAGGATGTATATATGGCTAAGTAAGCTTATAAATTGAATCTTTATTTAACCCAAGCTTTCACCTAACCTCTATGTATATTCTATATAACTTTAGAATGCATACCTAGCTACCCAGAAATTTCTTTCACATTCCATACTCATGCATCAACTTTTTATTTTAATTTTATCATACATGCATTGATCCTTGAATTCTTAACTTAACATTGGGGTAATTTTGTCCCCTTATTTAATTATTGAATATTTTTGGATTTTTTTTTAACTTAAAAACATAAAAATTAACATAGCTTATCAATGCACATAGATTTTTAATTCTTATAGGTACCCAAATTCCCATTATATTATCATGACACATTCCCTTATTATCTTTTTTTCCCACAATTTCCCATACTTGATTGACTCACACAATTCTATCTTAAGCTAACCAAAGATTCAATTTGGGATATATAATTGTTTTTCCGCTTAAGGCTTGTAATGTGGTAAAATATAAAACAAATGGGATTTAAAGGCTCAAAGTGGCTAACAAAGGAAATTGAAAGGGGTAGGCTTAATTTGGATAAGTGGGCTAAACAAATAATGGCCTCAATCATATGCAAACATATAAATATAATAAACATTGGACATATGGGATGAAACAAAATATAGATTACAATTATAGAGAAGTAAACACACATAAATAAAACAATTATGGTTAAATAATGTTACCATTCATAAAGGCTCAAATCTCACAGGTTGTGTGTTCTTTAGCTCAAAAATTATGTTCCAAATACAACTTCAAGCAAATTTAACACAGAAGTTTTGATAAAAAATTAGTGAAATTTGGCTTAGAAGAAACTTATTGCCTTTTTAATCAAGCAGAACATGCATGCAACTAATCTATTACTATGCAATTTATCCTATTCTACAAAAGAAAAACTAACTAAGTATCCTAATTTATTGGTGTTAGGGAAGAGAATTTACCTCTGGAAGTCAGGTACTGACCGACCTCCCCACACTTAAGGCTTTGCACTATCCTCGGTGCCATCTGTCAAGAACAAAGGTGGGCTGGTAGCAGTATCTCCATAGTCGGGGCCATCATGGCTCCCTGTGCTGGTAAAGGAAGTGGAGTCCGGGGTGTCTGAGTCATTGAATTTTCCCAAAATCAGCTCCTTGAGGTATGTGAATCGGCGCTTGTTACGGCGCTCTCTCATCTTAGCTTTCTATTCCTGCCGATCCAACCTTGCAAGTATCTGCTGGAGCAGTTGGTCTGTAGTAGGTGCTTGTGGTGTTGAAGAAGGAATATCTTCAACTGGTTCAGTAGGCTGGCTGATAGTGGCGGCTAGAGGTCTGATATATTTCCCATTAGGGACGTATTGATCATCCCGTGGAAGTATGGCTTTGGTGTCCCCAGCTCTGTAGGAGACTCCGGCTGCTGAGACAATATCTGAGACCAGGGCGAGGAAAGGTAAGTTGCCCGCGATTTGTACGTGTCCCATGGCATTCCGGATATGTCTAGGTAGATTCAGAAGTTGGTCTGTAAGGATGCACCATAGAAGAACAGCCATGTCCGCAGTGAAGGATGATTTATGAGTGCTCAGAAAGACGTAATGGGACATGATCTGTGCCCATACGCGAGCCTCTATGGTAAGTGCTGAAGCCGATATTCCCTTAGGGCGGGTGCGATGGTATCCGTAGATCCAACGGCTGCCAGGTAGTGCGATAACTCTTAGAACGGCGTCCCAGTCAAAGTGGTACATCTGGCGCTTGAGTGCGGCTTCTTGAAAGGCGTCTAATCCTTCTGGAACAGGGGGAAGACCTAGAGCTTTTTGAATGGCCTCTTCTGTAATGGGGACTTGCTTCTGGCGAACGTAGACAGACTGTAGGGTTGGTAGGTGGAAGTTGGAGTAGAACTCGACTACCCAAGAAAGATTAACCTGCCTTGGCTGTCTCTGAAGGAAATCCCATTGTCTTCGTGCAATCTACGGCTCAACAAATGTAGCAATGTGGTTTGGGAGTAGAAGAAGGTATTCGTTGTTGTAACTCCTTTCTGCCAGGATGGGGAACATCTGCTCACAGTAGCGATTGGGAAATCGCGCAGTGTCCTTTGCTGGGAAGGCTCTTTCTTTATCATCAACTTTTATAATCCTCTTAATTTTCTTTGTTGAGGTCTTAACCGCAATTGAAGATGGTTTTGCCACTAATGCTCTTTTTGTTCCTCTTCTTACTGGTTGTTTGGGAGTAGCTTTCTCCTTTCCTTTCTTGGTGGCCATCCTGAAAAAGGAAAGAGAAAGTAAATTAAATTCAAAGAGATAGAGCAAGGAAGAGGGCAGAAAAAGTGGTAATCAATGCACAATAAAGAAGAACGACGTTAACACATGGTCATGAATACATGTGAAAAGTTCATCAATGAAAATAAAGCAAGTGCATGTGGGGACAATTAAATGCAAGGGGTTTATTGGCATGCAGGCAAA
This sequence comes from Arachis ipaensis, assembly GCF_000816755.2. Taxonomy (NCBI): domain Eukaryota; kingdom Viridiplantae; phylum Streptophyta; class Magnoliopsida; order Fabales; family Fabaceae; genus Arachis; species Arachis ipaensis. Next base: position 66,560,750 of record NC_029794.2, read on the forward strand.
GGCATGAGTAGCATAGATCAAGCATTCAATGTCCAAGTGAGATTACCAAGTATTTCAAACTAATAATTTGTTTGTAATAACAATTATATTAAATTAATAAAATATAAAAAGGGTTTTGTGAAAAGCAAGCATTGAAAAGTAGAATAAAGTAGAAAAAATGCTTAATGCCATATGGGCCTTTTCACAAACACATAGCATGCATGATAGTTAAGTTATTGAAAGCATGAATTTGAACATGCAAGCATCCCTTGAAAAAGTAATATATAATTGTCAAACAAATTTATAACAATCCACAAGCATATAATGACTCACATAAATTTATAACACCAAATAAAAAGGAAAAAGAAAGGAAAAAGAAAAAAATGAATAGTGAAGGTAAAACGAAAAGAAAAGAAGATAACATATAAAAATAAGAAGAATAAGAGAAAAGTAAGGAGGGAAGGAGAAAAAGAAAAACCCTGTTAATGGGGGTGAGAGAGAGAGAGTGTGTAAAAAGTGAGAAAGAAGGAAGAAGGGGGGGAAGGGAAGAAAAAAAAATAAGGAGGGAAAAGAGAAAATAGGATTTGGGGAGAAAAAGATAAGATAATTGGCAAATCAGGAAAACTGTGCGGCGCAAGCGACGCGGTCGCGTGAGGCAAGCGATCGCGCGACTTACGTTTAAACTGATTGACGCGGTCTCGTCGGTCACGCGGTCGCATGACCCGTTTTAGGCTGATGGCACGAGGGCAGCCTCGCGCTCGCATAACTCTCTGTTCAAAATCATTAATTGCCAAATATTGGGTGATGCGATCGCATGAGTGGTCAATTGTTGCGAGGTGACGCGGTCGCGTCGGTCACGCGGCCGCATGGAAAGGATTATGCGTTCAGCACTAATCCAACACCACTCTAGCACAACTTTCTATTGTGCACCTTTTTTACGTCGAAGTCCAGGTCATGCGGCCGCGTGGGGCACGCGGTCGCGTGGGAGGCTAGTATTCCCACTCGACGCGGACGCGTCGTCGACGCGGTCGCATTAGGCGATTTGTGCCATTGGCACGCCTCCAGCCACGCTCCTGCGTGACTCTCTGTTCGTTTATTATTTTCTCCCATCTCCTTGCAATGCGGACGCATCAATGATGTGGTCGCGTTGCGTAACATTTTTTTTCTTAAATTAAAATATGCAAATGCAGATGCACGAAATGTACTAATAAAGAGAAGAGTTATTGAATAAGAAAATTAAAAATAAGGAAAAGAACGATCATACCATGGTGGGTTGTCTCCCACCTAGCACTTTGCTTTAGCGTCCGTATGTTGGACGCTCCACTAGCTCAGTCTTCGGCTATGTGGGGATCTTCCAAGAGGAAAATCTCGAGCTTCTTGTTTTTCTTTAGCTGCTCACCATGGTACAGATTTAAACGATGTCCATTAACTTTGATAAGTTCAGAGCTTGAAGGATGGCTTAGGTGATAAACTCCGTACGGTTCGGCCTTCTTTATTCTGTATGGACCTTCCCATCTTGATCTCAACTTGTCTGGCATGAGCCTCAGTCGAGATTCGTAAAGGAGGACTAAATCCCCAGGTTGGAACTCTTTCCTCCTGATGTGCTGATCATGTACAGCCTTCATATTCTCCTTGTATAGTCTTGAGTTCTCATAAGCTTCTAGGCGAAGGCTTTCCAATTCTTGCAGTTACAATTTCCTTTCAGCTCCGGCTTTCTCAATTCCCATGTTGCACTCCTTTACTGCCCAAAAGGCTTTGTGCTCTACTTCAACAGGGAGATGACAAGCTTTTCCATAAACTAAGCGGAAAAGACTCATCACAATGGGTGTTTTGTATGCGGTTTTGTACACCCAAAGTGCATCTAGTAGCCTGGTGCTCCAGTCTCTTCTATGAGGTTTGACTATCTTTTGCAAGATACGCTTTATTTCTCTGTTTGACACCTCGGCTTGCCCATTAGTCTGAGGGTGGTATGCTGTTGCAACCTTATGAATTATCCCATGCTTCTTCATTAATCCGGTTAGTCTCCTGTTACAAAAATGGGTGCCTTGATCGCTCACGATTGCTCGTGGTAATCCAAAGCGACAAATAATATGGTTTCTCACAAAGGAAACAACAGTGTTAGCATCATCAGTACGGGTAGGAATTGCTTCCACCCATTTGGAAACGTAATCTACAGCTAACAATATATAAAAATAACCATTAGAATTTGGAAATGGACCCATGAAGTTAATGCCCCAAACATAAAAAATTTCACAGAAAAGCATAATTTGTTGAGGCATCTCATCCCTCCTGGATATATAACCAAATTTCTGGCATGGGAAACAAGATCTACAAAATTCAGCAGCGTCTCTAAAAAGAGTAGGCCACCAGAATCCACAGTCTAAGATTTTTCTAGCAGTTCTTTGAGGGCCAAAATGTCCTCCACTCTCAGATGAGTGACAGGCCTCTAAGATGGACTGGAATTCTGATTGAGGCACACACCGTCTAATTACCTGGTCAGCGCCACATCTCCATAAATATGGGTCATCCCATATATAATATTTAGACTCACTTTTCAGCTTGTCTCTTTGATGCTTAGAAAAGTTCGGAGGAAAGGTGCGGCTAACTAGATAATTAGCTACAGGTGCATACCAAGGGACTATCTTAGATACTGCTTGCAGGTTATCAAATGGAAAATTATCAGTGATAGGAGTGGAGTCATCTGTGATATGCTCAAGGTGACTCAAGTGGTCTGCCACTAAATTCTGGTTACCACTCCTGTCCTTAATTTCCAAATCAAATTCTTGTAATTGCAGTATCCAACATATAAGCCTTGGTTTGGACTCCTTTTTAGCTAATAAATACTTTAGAGCTGCGTGGTCTGAATACACTACTACTTTAGTACCAAGTAAATAGGCTCAAAATTTATCCAGAGCAAAAACAATAGCAAGAATCTCTTTCTCAGTAGTAGTGTAATTGGACAGAGCGGCATCTAAAGTTTTAGATGCATAAGCAATAACAAAAGGATCCTTACCTTCACGCTGAGCCAGTGCTGCTCCTACGGCATGGTTGGGAGCATCACACATTATTTCAAATGGTTGGCTCTAGTCTGGTCCTCTCACAATTGGAGCTTGAGTCAGGGCGGTCTTCAGCTTATCAAATGCTTGTTTGCAATTTTCACTGAACTCGAACTCAATATCTTTCTGCAGTAGTCTGGATAAGGGAAGTGCTACCTTACTGAAGTCCTTAATGAATCTCCTGTAAAAACCTGCATGGCCAAGAAACGAATGGACTGACAGGCGATCCAGCATTTGATCAATGAATGAAAGAGGATAGTGATCCTTGGGGGTTGCTTGGTTGAGGCATCTGTAGTCAATGCAGACCCTCCAGGCGTTCTGAACTCTGGTTGTCAGGAGCTCTCCATGCTCATTCTTCACTGCAGTGACTCCAGACTTCTTTGGCACCACTTGTACTGGGCTTACCCATTCACTGTCTGAGATGGGATAGATGATATCTGTCTCTAGTAGTCTGGTCACTTCCTTTTTGACAACCTCTAAGATAGTGGGGTTCAGTCTCCTCTGGAGTTGATAGACAGGTCTTGCTCCCTCTTCTAAAAATATTCTATACTCACAGACTTGAGGGTTTATGCCTACTATGTCTGCCAAACTCCAACCAATTGCCTTCTTGTGCCTCCTCAGCACACTAAGTAACTGCTCTTCTTGTTGAGAAGTAAGTTCCCTTGCAATGATAACTGGAAACTTCTGCTTGTCTTCAAGGTAAGCATATTTGAGGTGTGGAGGAAGAGTTTTAGCTCTAACTTCTGATCATGGTCAGGCTCTGCGTTGTCTGGAGCTGGTAACAATGGCAAAGCACTGTCATTGTCCTCTGAGAATGTCCCCACACTTGGACCTTGTCCTGCGTGCTTCTCTTCAAATTCCTCCTGATGGACTTCAGCCACAGTCTCATCTATAATGTCACACTGGATGATAGAGTGATCATCCCGAGGATGCTTCATAACTCCATTCAGATTGAAGATTACTACTCTACCATCTATTTCAAGAGAGTATATTCCTGAAAAAGCATCTAATTTAAACTTTGAGGTCTTCAGGAATGTCCTTCCGAGTAGGATTGATGATGGCTTCTCTGACTCATTTTGGGACATTTCCAAGATATAAAAATCAGTGGGGAACGTGAGTCCCTTAATGCCCACTAATACATCTTCAGCATCTCCAACCACTGTAATAATGCTTTTATCTGCTAACACAAAACGAGCTGCCAACCTTTTTAAGGGAGGGAGCCTCAAAAATATCATATATAGGCAAAGGCATTATACTCACACATGCTCCTAAATCACACATGAAATCAGAAATTACTACACCACCAATAGTACAATTAACCATACAAGGACCTGGGTCACTACACTTTTCAGGTAAACCACCCATTAAAGCAGATATGGAACTTCCTAAAGGAATAGTTTCTAATTCATTAATTTTGTCTTTATGTATACATAAATCTTTTAGACATTTTGCATACTTAGGTACCTGTTGAATAACATCAAATAGAGGAACAGTTACCTCAACCTTTTTGAATATCTCTACCATTTTTGGATCAGGTTCCAGCTGCTTCCTGGGCTTCCTTGCATGTTGTGGAAATGGAATAGGAGTGGTGTCTTCTGTAGTGTCTGTGCCTTTTGATGCTTCCTCCTGTGGTTGAACTTCCTCTTTTTCAGTTATGTCCTGTATGTCTTCTTCCTCTTCAACATCTTCTATTTCCACTACCTCTTCAGCTGAGGTGTGTTCTGGTGGGCTTGGCTCCTCCTGAGTCCTCTCCTGCAGTGTGGTTCCGGACCTTAAGGTGATGGCATTAATACCACCCTTGGGATTCGGTAATGGTTGAGAGGAAATTCCACTGGAGCTCAAAGGTTGGTTATTGGAATTATTCATTGATCCAATCTGGGAGACAAGAGCTTGCAAAGTAGCGTTCAGACCATTCAGAGTGGCATTAATGTTATTTTCTATGGTCTGCTGTCTCCGATCAATAGATTGTAGTAATTCATCATTAGCAGAAAAAGAAGGATAAGTAATTTGAGAGGTCTGCTATTGGATATTCTGTGGTCCTTGGGATTACCTCAGGTGAGGTGCTCTGTAAGGCTGGTACTGGTTCTGCTGCCTGTTGTTGTTATTCCACCTCTGATTTCCCTGATTATCTCTGCCTCCTCTGTTGCTGTCGTCCCTCCAATTCTGGTTAGAATTGTTCTGCCATCCATGGTTGTAATTGCCACTTTGATTGTACCCTTGGTTGGGGCGGTCATAGAAGTTATGAGTGGCTGCCACGGTGTTGTCTTCCTGCTGGAGCGCTATAGCTGCGGACATTCATCAGTAAAATGGCTATAATCAGCACAAATTCCGCAAACTCTTTGTGGGACTAACTGTTGGTTTTATTGTGTTGGAGAAGGTTGAGCTTGCTGAACTTGTTGTTGATTCAATTGCATCTGCTTCAGCAAGTTGGTCATTTCACAGATACTCTGAGTTAAAGCAGCAGTCTCTCTGCTAGAGGATACTTCTGCAACGGCTTTTGCACGGCCTTGTTTCTGCCTGTGATTCCTAGTAGATTCAGCTAAGTCGCTGATCAATTGCCATGCCTCATCAGTGGTCTTGTACTTTTTCATAGACCCTTCGCTAGCACTTTCCAATGTGGTCTTATCTTGGGGCCTCATGCCCTGTGTGACGTAGTCGAGTAACACTATGTTATCAATCATATAGTGGGGGCAAGCTTCTAGAAGATTATTGAAGCACTCCCAGTACTCATAGAGAGTTTCAGAATCATCCTGAACAATCATGGAAATATCTCTCCTCAGTTTATCAGTAACTTCAGCTGGAAAGAACTTTTCCAAAAATTCTCTTATGAGTGTATCCCAGTTGGATACAGTTTCTGCGGGCTGAGTGTAGTACCACTCTCTTGCCTTTCTCTCAAGAGAAAACGGGAAGGCTTTCAGCAAAATTGAAGTTTCATCTGCACCATCACGCCTTACAGTAGAACAGGCTTCTTGAAAATCTCTCAGGTGCTTGATAGGCTCTTGAGCAGGTAAGCCATGAAACTTGGGCATCAAATTGAGCAGTGCGATCTTTATTTCAAAGTCTGTAGCAACCGCTAGATGATGCGCTTGAAACGGTTGCATTGTAAAATCAGGGGCTCCACCTCCTGGATAGTAACTCTCCTAGGTGCTGCCATGTCACCTATACGTAAATCAACTGAATCAGTAGAACGGGGGCTGGTTTCTTCCTCAAATGACGTTTCAGATCCACCCTCAGAGAGGACTAACCGATGCCGAGCTTGCCTTATTCGTGAAATAGTTCTTTCAATCTCAGGATCGAATATTGGCAAGCTTGGATTAGGAAGTGAACGCGTCATCTAACAAAAGAATCAAGCAGCTCATAGTAGCAAAATAAAATAAAATGCAAATAAATAAAATCCAATCAATAACTTTAGCACTCTATTGCAACTCCCCGGCAACGGCGCCAAAAATTGATGTGGCGAAAATTGGCGAGTTAAGAATTGTTATAAGATATGCGTTGCAAGTATAGTTCTCAACTAACCAGAAATTCGCTTATCAATTTAAAAGGATGTCACAGAAATTAAAGTTAAAATACTGGAAGTATGAATCCCAGGTTGTCTCCCAACGAGTTGTAGGAAAGTGTGCTATTTTATTAATCAGATGGATTTCAAAAAAAAAAATTTGAGTTGAATGACAGGAAATTAAATCAGAGAATTAATGTAATTTAAATAAAAGCCTTAACTGGGAGTAGATTAGTTAGAAGCCCTATTCTTGTTATAGTACTTTCAAGATTAATTAATAATTGGGGGTTGTTCTGTTTAGTTATCCCTTACTAGGTAAGGGAAAGTCAAACAAGTTGGAATGCTGTTTCTATTCACAAGTCCCAGTCCGCTTACTTGGAGGGACTGGCGTTAGTGACTAGAGAGCAATCCAACAATAAACCCAATTACAATTTCTCCCTTGAGCACTCCAACTCAAGGGTTTCTTTCAATCAACTCCCTATCAAGTTAGGGAACTACTCACTCATTGTGAATGTGGAATTCATAACATAGGAAAGGGAATTAAAGAAAGACATGATAAATAAAACTCAAAGGAATTAATTAAAAATAAAAATAACTCTTGTATTGATAAATTCTAAAATAATCCAATAGTAAAATTAAGTAAATTAAAGGACATGGAAGAGTAAAGCCAAGTAAAGAAAATGAACTAGAATGACGAAGTCTTGATGAGGTAACAACTCTTCTCAATATCCCAATGCAAAAAGCAATTAAAAATCCTAAGAACTATGAATGTGTAGAGAGAAAACCTAGAGGAGAGGAAAACTAGATTTGAAAAACTAAAACTATGTGGAATGAATGTTGTTGTTTGTCTCTGCATGTTCCCTGGCTCTAGTTTGCTTTTCTGGGCTGAAAACTGGGTCGAAACAGGGCCCAAAATCGCCCCCAGCGATTCTGCAGATTAAGCAGATCACGCACGTCACGCGATCGCGTCATTCATGCGGACGCGTCATTCGGCGTTTTGCTTCTCCACGCGGGCACGTCGTCCACGCCTCCGCGTCGCTTGTGCTATTCCATCCACGCAGTCGCGTGAGCCATGTGACCGCGTCAATGCGATTTTCTCTGTTTCGCGCGGTCGCGTGATCTATGCGGCCGCGTCACTTCTCGCTGGTCATCTCCTTAATTTCTTGTGTTCCTTCAATTTTTGCAAGCTTCCTTTCCAATCTCCAACTCATTCATGCCCTATAAAGCCTAAAACACTTAACATACAGATCACGGCATCGAATGGAATAAAGGAGAATTAAAATACATAATCAAAAGTCTCTAGGAAGCAAGTTTTCAATCATGTAATAAATTTAGGAAGGAAATATAAATGCATGCTAATCATATGAATAAGTGGGTAAAGATCATGATAAAACCACACAATTAAACACAATATAAACCATAAAATAGTGGTTTATCAGTTGGCAAGATTGTACATCAAAGAGATAGTAAGGTTGCACGGTGTGCCATCAAGCATACTGTTGGACCGTGATCCCTGATTCACATCAAGGTTTTGGAGATCATTTCAAAAAGACTTCAGTACGAGACTATGTCTCAGCATTGCATATCATCCACAAACGGACGGACAATTGGAAAGAACTATTCAGTTGTTGGAAGACATGTTGAGGGTGTGTGTATGGGATCAACCCGAAAGTTGAAATCGTTACATGCCATTGGTGGAGTTTGCGTACAACAATAGCTTTCATGCGAGCATTGGGATGGCTCCGTATGAAGCCTTGTATGGACAAAAGTGCCAATCTCCACTCTGTTGATACGAGTCAGATGAAGTGAGCATTTTGGGTCCCGATTTGGTAGCAGAGACTACGGAAAAGATTAAAAAGATTCCGGAGAGAATTCTAACTGTCCAGAGCTGACAGAAGAGTTATGCGGATCAGAGAAGAAAACCGTTAGAGTTTGAAGTGGGAGAACATGTATTTTTGAGAGTTACACCGACAACTGTGATTGGAAGAGCCATTAAGACCAAGAAGTTGAATCCGAGGTTTATTGGACCGTTTGAGGTTCTAAGATGATTTGGGCCGATGGCATATCAAGTAGCGTGGCCACCTCATCTGTCTAACTTACATGACGTATTCCACGTGTCACAGCTCCACAAGTACACGTCGGATGCTGCTCATGTGTTGGAACCTGAGTCGGTCGAGTTGAGGGAGAACTTGTGTTTCCAAGTAACGCCATTGAAAATTGATGACACTAGTGTGAAGAAGTTGCGAGGAAAAGAAATCTCATTGGTTGCAGTAGCTTGGGAATGAGCAGGAGTTGAAGAGCATACTTGGGAGTTGGAGTCCGAGATGCGAAAGGATTATCCCGAGCTATTCTCAGGTAATTCAAATTTTGAGGGAAAATTTTCTTATTTGGTAGGGAGGATGTAAGACCCAAGCTCAATTAACCGCTTAATTAAGTAATTAATATTGCCCTGATTAGGTTCTGGAAAGTTAGAGTGAGAATTTGAGGATCTAAATGTGATTTTGGGACTCAGTAGGTCTTTCTGAGTCATAAAATGTGTTTTTTGCGAAAAACTGTGAAAAAATGTGAACCGGCAGTTGAACTGGTTCAACCGGTTCAAGTCTGCCTAGTACCGCACGAGGAAAAGTGAAAACAGTCAAAAACCTTATAAAAATGTTAGAAATAAAAAATTGGGCGTCAATTTTAACGGTTTGGCCCGAAGTTAGGCCAAACGAGCTAAAAACGCTAACGGGTTGGACCGGGCCCAAGTTGAGCCCAAGAGCAACACTATATAAGTCCATTTAAGTGGCCACTTCAGCCACTTAAACACCACACAAGCAGCAGCAACGTGACAAGAGAGAAGAGAGGTAGGGTTCCAAAAAATTCACTATTCATCATCCTTTTCTTGGAGCCATATCTCACTCTCTGGAGCTCCGATTCGCATGCCGTTAGTTGCCACGCGAATCTCTTGTCGAGCTCTTCGATTTCATCTAAACAAAGTGGTAAGGAATTTAAAATTTCTTGCCCAGTTCTTCCTTCTATAACAGATTCGGTTTTTGGCTATGGTGAATGAGTGGTTCTTGTGATTTTGATTAATTAGGTACAATCTAGCACCGGGTACTTAGTCAATTTTATCTCAATCAACTTTGGGTAAGGTGAGCAAATCAACTCTCTTGTGGTTTTGTAGATTTGATGAACCCTAGGTTGAATTATTGTAAATTATGTATTATAGCTTGAAGCTGTGAATTATTGGATATTGTTGGAGCTTGTTGTTGCTTGTTGGAGTGGTATTGGAGGCTTGCTTGTGGTTGAAAGCTTGCTTGTGCTCAATTTAGGGTTTTGGTGCATATTGGGAATCGACCAAGATATGGTTTCGGTTTCCTCTATGTAGTATATAATATTCATGGACACTTCGGTTTCCTCTAATGACCAAGATATCGTTGCTTATTAGTATAAAAAATGGTTGAGTTGATGATGAAAATTTATAGTGATATAATGATGATTGGCGAATATGTGATATTGAGATGAGCGTAATATGACACAAATGGTAAATTTTGATGAGAAATGGAGTTTGTAATGGTTTGGTATGGTGTTGGTTGTGTTCTACAAGAAATTGTGGGAATTGTTAATTTTGGAAAAAAGGAATTTTTAGTGAATTTTATCTGATCATAACTTTTGCCTTGGTTTTCAAAATTGATTGAAAGTTGTTTAGCATTAAAGTTTATTGAAAACTCTTCGAATCGATATACAGTTTGTAAAATTTGGAATTTTGTAGAGAAAATTATGATCATTCAAAGTTGGTGTTAAAAATATAAAGTTTTGCAAAGTTGGAGAATTTTATGATTTCTGGTATATGCGCACGCACAGCCTTGTGCGCATGCACAACCTTGGAAATTTTAAACCTGTGCGCACGCACAGGCAGGAAAGGACGTGTTGTTTGCAGCGCTAGCACAGCTTATGTGTGCACACACCAACGAGGATTTGCAACCTGTGCGTACGCACACCCCTGTGCGTACGCACACGTTGGGAATGTCAGTCTGTTGGGGGCGCTAGCATAGCATCTGCAAGTGAACAGACTTGTGATTTTTTGTACCTGTGCGTACGCACACATTTAAAAATCTTCCTGGACGTGCGAACGCACACCCCTGTGCGGACGCACACGCCCTGTTTCTCAATTTTAAACTTTGTTTTCAACTATTTCACTTTTCTAACAAGATTGTAAGCTTCTATAACACCATTTTAAGACTTTTCGGGCTTAATTTTGAGTATGGGAATATGGGAAATAACCTAAGGACTTAGTTGATGAGTATTGTGAAAAATTTAGAAAATGGAGGCTTAGGTTTCGGGTGTACTAAGGATGGTTTGATGGGGTGTGAAGGTAGATTGATATGTGAAGTGAGAAATGATTATCTATTGAGTTTGGAAACTGAAATATGAATTTATAGTGGTTGAGATGAGTCGAGGACTCTTAATGAGATGATGGATCCATGCTATACTGAAAATGTTTTTTTGAAAACCACTTATGTATCATTTTATATTGAGATTATGAGACACTATGCGCCCGGCAGGGACGGTGGTTAATCCCGCCTGTCGAGGTACCGGCGGTGGCGTAAGGACAGTGGTTAATCCCGCTTATGTTGAGATGTGAGGTCTGAGGCAAGAGTATTGATACGCGGGAATTTGCCTCTCAACAAATTTCCCTCCGGCAAGTGCACCGGATTGTCGTCAAGTAAAAACTCACAAAAGAGTGAGGTCGAATCCCACAGGGATTAGTAGATCGAGCAATTAAAATTGGTGAATTATACTAGTTGAGCAAAATCAGAATTAAAATTGGGATTCTAGAATGTAAAATGGCGGAAAACTTAAATTGCAAGAAATTAAAGGAACAGAAAATTAAATTGCAGGGAATTAAAATGATAGAATCTTAAATTGCTAGAAATTAAATAGGATCAGGGAATTAAGCATGAAATTAAAGATGCAGAAAGTAAAATTGAATGGGTAGATCAGAGATGGGGAATTCATTGGGTTTTAGGAGATATTGAATTCTCCGTATCAAATCATTTTCACCTTTTCCTCAATCAATGCATTCATTGACATTGCTTGGCAATCTTAGATGATTGGATCCTAATGTCTTGGCTCACCAATCTCTCTAAGCATGAACAATTGCCCAATGTCTTGATTTAATTGCTCATGGGAAGAGTTGAAGTTCGGTCACTGACTATAACACACAAATTCATAGATCAAAGTGTTGGTAGGATTACATGTCACTATATCCATCCAAACCCCAATCTAATCCAATGTGAGAAAGCAATTCTAGCAAGAATTCTTCATTCCTCTCTCAAGGTTCTGAAGAATTCCAATTATGGATAGCTTCTCTCTCAAGACAACTATCCAATTGAATTAAGACCGAAAGCTTTCTAACAAAAATCAAGAGAAAAGAAAGAAGAAGAAGAAGATGAAAACTACTATTGATCCATTGAATTACAATAGAGCTCCCTAACCCAATGAAAAGGGTTTAGTTGTTCATAGCTCTCAAAATGGAAATTGAAATTGTAAGATACATTCTGAAACTAAAAGTGCAGTAAGTGTAAAATTTCCAAAATTGGGAAAAAGATCTGTCTAACTTAAATTCTAAGCTATTTATACACTTTCTTCCATTGATCTTCAAGCCTTGAAATGGACTTTTGGCCTTGATGGAATTGGGTTGAAGACGGCTCCAATTGGTTGCCCTTGGTTTTGAGAAGATATATGTGTAAAATTTGAATCCTGATGCTTCACGTTTGAGTCAACGTTTAAGGGCCAACGTTGACTCAAACGTAATTTAGAACAAAACCAGCAAAACCAGAAAGCTTGCTGTCATTGGCGTTTGACTCAACGTTGGAGGGCCAACGTCAGCTAACCCACGCGTACGCGTACCGTGCGCTTCCGCGCAAAACGGTCAAAAATGCTCATCCACACATACGCGTAATGTACGCTTACGCGTGGATGCAAGATTTTCATTTTACAGATTAAAAACAAGGCAGGGGATGTTGGCCTCAGCGTTGGACCTCCAACGTTCCCTCCAAAGTTGGCGTTTTCACCCGTACGCGCACTGTACGTTTATGCGTACATTGGTATTTTTTTCATCCGCGCGTATGCGTCGATTCAAAATTCTCAACTCCAATTTCTGGGCTTGGCATCGCGGACGTTGGAAGCAGCGTTTGAGACAACGTTGGACCTCTAACGTTCAGTTTTAGCGCATACGCATACCGTGTGCTTCCGCGCAAAAGGGTCAGAAATACTCATTTACGCGTACGCGTGATGCACGCTTCTATGCGGATATCAAGATTGCTATTTTACGCACACGCGTCATAGACGTGTACACGCCATACACACGTTAGCGCCACTCAAAATTCATTCAGCTCCAGAATTGAAGTTTTTATCACCACGTCGGGGGTAACGTTGGATGTCCAACGCTACCTCAAACGTGAGCATCAGCCACTATGCAGAGAAGTGCTCTATTTCTCTTCCAACGTTTGAGGCAACGTTGGTGGTCCAACTTGGCCACCAACGTTGCTTCCTCTTTATCCTTTCCATGCTCCTTCTTTAACCTTCCTCCATGCTTTCCTTCACCTATCATCAACCAATGAATGCATCAAAGCCTTTCTAAAGTCATGAGGCTTGCTTGTGGTTGAAAGCTTGCTTGTGCTCAATTTAGGGTTTTGGTGCATATTGGGAATCAACCAAGATATGGTTTCGGTTTCCTCTATGTAGTATATAATATTCATGGACACTTCGGCTAGTGACCGATAGGGTAGGATTGGAAATTTATATGTTGTTGATGATTGTTTGGGTTGATGATGTGTAATGAATTGATGTTCTTGTTGTGGTTAATAATGAAGTTGAGATATGATGGATTTGGATGAATGAATATCGTTGCTTATTAGTATAAAAAATGGTTGAGTTGATGATGAAAATTTATAGTGATATAATGATGATTGGCGAATATGTGATATTGAGATGAGTGTAATATGACACAAATGGTAAATTTTGATGAGAAATGGAGTTTGTAATGGTTTGGTATAGTGTTGGTTGTGTTCTACAAGAAATTGTGGGAATTGTGAATTTTGGAAAAAAGGAATTTTTAGTGAATTTTATCTAATCATAACTTTTGCCTTGGTTTTCAAAATTAATTGAAAGTTGTTTAGAATTAAAGTTTATTGAAAACACTTCGAATCGATATACAGTTTGTAAAATTTGGAATTTTGTAGAGAAAATTATGATCATTCAAAGGTGGTGTTAAAAATCTAAAGTTTTGCAAGGTTGGAGAAATTTATGATTTCTGGTATATGCGCACGTACAGCCTTGTGCGCATGCACAACATTGGAAATTTTAAATCTGTGCACATGCACAGGCAGGAAAGGACCTGTTGTTTGCAGCGCTAGCACAGCATATGCGTGCACACACCAACGAGGATTTGCAACATGTGCGTACACACACGTTGGGAATGTCAGTCTGTTGGGGGCGCTAGCATAGCATCTGCAAGTGAACAGACTTGTGAATATTTGTACCTGTGCGTACGCACACGTTTAAAAATCTTTCTGGACGTGCGCACGCACACCCCTGTGCGGATGCACACGCCCTGTTTCTCAATTTTAAACTTTGTTTTCAACTATTTCACTTTTCCAACAAGATTGTAAGCTTCTATAACACCATTTTAAGACTTTTCGGGCTTAATTTTGAGTATGGGAATATGGGAAATAACCTAAGGGCTTAGTTGATGAGTATTGTGAAAAATTTAGAAAATGGAGGCTTAGGTTTCGGGTGTACTGAGGATGGTTTGATGGTGTGTGAAGGTAGATTGATATGTGAAGTGAGAAATGATTATCTATTGAATTTGGAAACTGAAATATGAATTTATAGTGGTTGAGATGAGTCGAGGATTCTTAATGAGATGATGGATCCATGCTATACTGAAAATGTTTTTCTGAAAACAACTGATGTATCATTTTATATTGAGATTATGAGACACTATGCGCCCGGAAGGGATGGTGGTTAATCCCGCCTGTCGAGGTACCGGCGGCGGCGTAAGGACAGTGGTTAATCCTGCTTACGTTGAGATGTGAGGTCTGAGGCAAGAGTATTGATACGCGGGAATTTGCCTCTCAACAAATTTCCCTCCGGCAAGTGCACCGGATTGTCGTCAAGTAAAAACTCACAAAAGAGTGAGGTCGAATCCCACAGGGATTAGTAGATCGAGCAATTAAAATTGGTGAATTATACTAGTTGAGCAAAATCAGAATTAAAATTGGAATTGCAGAATGTAAAATGGCGGGAAACTTAAATTGCAAGAAATTAAAGGAACAGAAAATTAAATTGCAGGGAATTAAAATGATAGAATCTTAAATTGCTGGAAATTAAATGGGATCAGGGAATTAAGCATGAAATTAAAGATGCAGAAAGTAAAATTAAATGGGTAGATCAGAGATGGGGAATTCATTGGGTTTTAGGAGATATGGAATTCTCCGGATCAAATCATTTTCACCTTTTCCTCAATCAATGCATTCATTGACATTGCTTGGCAATCTTAGATGATTGGATCCTAATGTCTTGGCTCACCAATCTCTCTAAGCATGAACAATTGCCCAATGTCTTGATTTAATTGCTCATGGGAAGAGTTGAAGTTTGGTCACTGACTATAACACACAAATTCATAGATCAAAGTGTTGGTAGGATTACATGTCACTATATCCATCCAAACCCCAATCTAATCCAATGTGAGAAAGTAATTCTAGCATGAATTCTTCATTCCTCTCTCAAGGTTCTAAAGAATTCCAATTATGGATAGCTTCTCTCTCAAGGCAACTATCCAATTGAATTAAGACCAAAAGCTTTCTAACAAAAATCAAGAGAAAAGAAAGAAGAAGAAGAAGATGAAAACTACTATTGATCCATTGAATTACAATAGAGCTCCCTAACCCAATAAAAAGGGTTTAGTTGTTCATAGCTCTCAAAATGGAAATTGAAATTGTAAGATACATTCTGAAACTAAAAGTGCAGTAAGTGTAAAATTTCCAAAATTGGGAAAAAGATCTGTCTAACTTAAATTCTAAGCTATTTATACACTTTCTTCCATTGATCTTCAAGCCTTGAAATGGACTTTTAGCCTTGATAGAATTGGGTTGAAGATGGCTCCAATTGGTTGCCCTTGGTTTTGAGAAGAGATCTGTGTAAAATTTGAATCCTGATGCTTCACGTTTGAGTCAACGTTTAAGGGCCAACGTTGACTCAAATGTAATTTAGAACAAAACCAGCAAAACCAGAAAGCTTGCTGTCATTGGCATTTGACTCAACGTTGGAGGGCCAACGTCAGCTAACCCACGCGTTCGCGTACCGTGCGCTTCCGCGCAAAAGGGTCAAAAATGCTCATCCATGCGTACGCGTAATGTACGCTTACGCGTGGATGCAAGATTTTCATTTTACAGATTAAAAACAAGGAAGGGGATGTTGGCCTCAGCATTGGACCTCCAACGTTCCCTCCAAAGTTGGCGTTTTCACCCGTACGCGCACTGTACGCTTATGCGTACATTGGTATTTTCTTCATCCGCGCGTATGCGTCGATTCAAAATTCTTAACTCCAATTTCTGGGCTTGGCATCGCGGACGTTGGAAGCAGCATTTGAGACAACGTTGGACCTCCAACGTTCAGTTTTGGCGCATACGCATACCGTGTGCTTCCACGCAAAAGGTTCAAAAATACTCATTTACGCGTACGCGTGATGCACGCTTCTGCGCGGATATCAAAATTTGCTTTTTTACGCACACGCGTCATAGATGCGTACACGCCATACACACGTTAGCGCCACTCAAAATTCATTCAGCTCCAGAATTGAAGTTTTTATCACCATGTTGGGAGTAACGTTGGATGTCCAACGCTACCTCAAACGTGAGCATCAGCCACTATGCAGAGAAGTGCTCTATTTCTCTTCCAATGTTTGAGGCAATGTTGGTGGTCCAACTTGGCCACCAACGTTGCTTCCTCTTTATCCTTTCCATGCTCCTTTAACCTTCCTCCATGCTTTCCTTCACCTATCATCAACCAATGAATGCATCAAAGCCTTTCTAAAGTCATGAGAATTCTTATCATTCTTAGCACACAAGTAATTATAGCATAATTCTCATGAAATTGCATCAAATTACTCATAATTGGATGATTCTAGTTATGCATGAATTTCAACTCAAATGGCTTTCTTATAACTAAAGAAAGTGCATAAAACCTATCAAAAACAAAGAAAAAGGCTAGTGAAACTAGTCTAAGATGCCCTGGCATCACAACACCAAACTTAAATCTTGCTTGTCCCTAAGCAAGTACTGAATTATTAAGAAGAAAGAATGAAACAGAAGGGAGTATTCATATCAGCAAAGCATTATTAGTAGCACATGGGGTTTTATGCAGACAACGCAGTAGCTAACTTCTTATTGATCTTTAAGCATAAAATGTCTCCTTCAAGCATCAATTAATACACTGCTATGACCTCTTATTATTTACTTATCCTTTGTAATTGCTTTTCTTCATTTTCTTTTCCTGTAAACTTTAGCTCAGTGTCATGTGTTATAGCAGTTTCTTATCTCATTTGTACTTAACACATTATTCACTACAGACACTTAGCTCACAATTCTTCTTAGATCATTGATGCCCAGCACCTCTTTGGGTTACTAAATGTCTTGTAACGAGGTTACTCTTGATAATGGACTTTTGGTTGATTATCCCAGATTAGTTAACCCAAGTTACCAAGTGTTAAAGCATTCCATAGAACCTAATCATCCAAGCAGATCCTAGTACACAGACACCACAGGCATATGTCCTAAGGTCCAAGCTATTGGTGTCTAGCCTTATTCTTTGCTTTCCCTTGTTTTTGCTACCACTTTTGGCTTTTCTTTTCTTTCTTTCTATTTGTTTTTTTTTTCTCCAAGGAATTTTATTTACTAAGATTCATAGACAACATGCTAGTTTTCAATTAGAAAAAGAACAATCTATCCTTTTATTCATTACAAGTGAGATACTACACAATCAAACATATTTACCACCACTTACTGTTATTTTACTACTTGTTATCAAAGAACTATTCCACTTCTTGTTCAAACATTTCTTTTATTTAATTGAAAAGACTTAGGGAACAAGACAAGCATTTAACAAGTGAAAGTGATAGCACATATATCTAGGCTAGCATACTTATTTCAAAGACTAAACATAACAGGATGCAAAACAACTGAAACTAAAAATGGGCACATTCAGACTTCCAATTTAGAGCATTTCAAAGCTGATGGAGTTAAGTAACAATACAACCTCTTGATGGCATCTTCTTCTTGCTCTCAGCTGATGGTGTGTAGTCCTCCTAAGATATTGATTGAATTCCTACAAGTTATTGGAAGTTGCTTGTTTCCTAAGCACTTGAGAAAAAGTTAGCATGCATGTATGCTTGTGAAGTCCTGAACTTAATTTGGTGTGCGAACACCAAACTTAGTTCCTTGCCTAATGCACCAGATTGAATACATGCAGAAACCTCATGTGCTTCTATTAATAAAACGACTATAAACTAGAAAGCAAATAATTGTTAAGTAAGTTCCCTGATTGTTTGGAGTTCATGACTATTAATACCAAGGGTTGAAATGTGCTTTTAATGAAATTTTTGGTGGAACACTAAACTTTGAATCTTACATTCACCCTTTGAATTGTTTTGGTGTGCAACACCAAACTTATATCCTTGCAATACAGAAAAATCTACTTAACTCTTTTATTGAAATAACTAGGAAAAGAAAACTACCTCTGGTTGGGTTGCCTCCTAACAAGCGCTATTTTAATGTCATTAGCTTGACATTTTGGTCATGAACTTCTTCCTTTTCTTCCAATTTGTTAAGAGAAATGATCTTAAAGGTAAAGAGGGACCAGTTAATGCCCATTGCTTTGAGTGACTCCTTCTAGCAAGCGTTCTTTTGTTATTGGCTTGAGTGAACTTGCTTATTGGATCAGCAGTTAGATTGTCCTTTGACCTTCTCTTTTTCATGGATATGATCCTTTGTTTCTTGGTCACAATCCTCATTTTGGTGCTTGTTTCTACTTCCTTCACATCTTTGATTTCAGAACTTGGGTGTTGTTGGACAATTGGAGCATGTTTTACATCAAGAGCTTCCTGAATTGGTGGTTCAATGAACTCACCCTCTATGCAACTTTCTGTTTCATGGGAGTGTGAACTCCCTTGATTGACTTCCTCCCCTTCTTCTACATGATGTTGCATTGAGTCTGTTGGGAGTGAGTTTTCATGTTCTTTTGCCACCCCTAGTAGCCTCTGTGGGTATGGAGCCTTAGGCTTGTATACTCTCACAACCTCCTCCTTCTTCATAGGAATCTCACTTGGTATGGGTACCTCTTTCTCTTGTTCCTCTGATTCCTCCCCGGTACTTGTTTTGGTGGTATTACGTGAACTGTGGCTAGGAGCTTGCTTGGACAAGTATCCAATTTGTGCTTCAAGTTTCTGAGTTACAGCATCTTGATTTGTAGATTGGATCTTACTTCTTCCCATAATTTTTTCATGTCTTCACACTCCTTGCAAAAGTTTGCAAGCATAGCTTCCATTCTTGCCATTCTGTCATCATCATGTGGTGATAGTTGGTTGGAAGTGGGGTATTGAGGGTGATTGGCTTGTTAATAGAATTGGTTATTTTGTGTTTATGTGTTCTGAAAGTGGTACGGCTCTTGTGGGTAATGAAATGAGTTTTGTGGACTGTGAAAAGAATTGTATGAATCTGGGAAGGAATTTTGTGTTGAGGCATACTCAAATGGTAAAGAATTTGGATATGTGAAACTAGGAGGTGAGGTTGGATAATTGAGAGGTAATGGCTCTTGATGAATGGGATATGAATAAGTGAAATCTCTTTGGTTATGATCTTCCCAGCCACAACTTGAATAGTGATCAATTTCACCAAAATATGGACCATTTTGTGGCTCTGGGAAGTATCCCATTTCAGCTTTTTGATGCTCCCACCAACCATGAGCATAATAACATGAATCATTTTGTGGTGGTGGGGAGTTTCTCATGAATTTTGATTGCCCAGAATATGATGGATGCTTCCTTCTTTCTTGCAAAAGGCTCTGTCTCAAACAATAATCACCAAAAGATATTGGAATCTCCATTGTCATTAATGAGAAACTCTTAGTGAGGCAATATTACAAACAGTAAGTGGTTAGTGTGCTAAAAAGTAAATGAATCAAAGAAAAACAACTCAAAGTGCAGAAAATAGAAGTAACAAACTCAAACAAAAACTATTAACAAAAGAAAAGAAAAATTGCTCAATCTAGTTTTCCTCCAATTTAATATTTGTCAATACAAAACCAATCCCCGGCAATGGCGCCATAAACTTGATGCGCGGGAATCTGCCTCTCAACAAATTTCCCTCCAGCAAGTGCACCGGATTGTCGTCAAGTAAAAACTCACAAAAGAGTAAGGTCGAATCCCACAGGGATTGGTAGATCGAGCAATTAAAATTGGTGAATTATACTAGTTGAGCGAAATCAGAATTAAAATTGGGATTGCAGATTGTAAAATGGTGGGAAACTTAAATTGCAAAAAATTAAAGGAACAGAAAATTAAATTGCAGGGAATTAAAATGATAGAATCTTAAATTGCTGGAAATTAAATGAGATCGGGGAATTAAGCATGAAATTAAAGATGTGGAAAGTAAAATTGAATGGGTAGATCAGAGATGGGGAATTCATTGGGTTTTAGGAGATATTGAATTCACCGGATCAAATCATTTTCACCTCTTCCTCAATCAATGCATTCATTGACATTGCTTGGCAATCTTAGATGAATGGATCCCAATGTCCTGACTCACCAATCTCTCTAAGCATGAACAATTGCCCAATGTCTTGATTTAATTGCTCATGGGAAGAGTTGAAGTTCGGTCACTGACTATACCACACAAATTCATAGATCAAATTGTTGGTAGGATTACATGTCACTATATCCATCCAAACCCCAATCTAATCCAATGTGAGAAAGTAATTCTAGCATGAATTCTTCATTACTCTCTCAAGGTTCTAAAGAATTCCAATTATGGATAGCTTCTCTCTCAAGACAACTATCCAATTGAATTAAGACCAAAAGGTTTCTAACAAAAACCAAGAGAAAAGAAAGAAGAAGAAGATGAAAACTACTATTGACCCATTGAATTACAATAGAGCTCCCTAACCTAATATAAAGGGTTTAGTTGCTCATAGCTCTCAAAATAGAAATTGAAATTGTAAGATACATTCTGAAACTAAAAGTGCAGTAAGTTTAAAATTTCCAAAATTGGGAAAAAGATCTGTCTAACTTAAATTCTAAGCTATTTATACACTTTCTTCCATTGATATTCAAGCCTTGAATTGGGCTTTTTGCCTTGATTGAATTGGGTTGAGATGGATCTAATTGGATGCCCTTGGTGTTGAGAAGAGATCTGTGTAAAATTTGAATCCTGATGCTTCACGTTTGAGTCAACGTTTGAGGGCCAACGTTGACTCAAATGCCATTTAGAACAAAACCAGTAAAACCAGAAAGCTTGCTATCATTGGCATTTGACTCAACAGTAGAGGGCCAACGTCAGCTAACCCACACGTATGCGTATCGTGCGCTTCCGAGCAAAAGGGTCAAAAATGCTCATCCACACATACGCGTACTGTACGCTTATGCGTGGATGCAAGATTTTCATTTACAGATTAAAAACAAGGCAGGAGACGTTGGCCTCAGCATTGGACCTCCAACGTTCCCTCAAACGTTGGTGTTTTCACGCGTACGCGCACTGTACGCTTATGCGTACATTGGTATTTTCTTCATCCGCGCGTACGTGCATCGATTCAAAATTCTCAACTCCAATTTCTGGGCTTGGCATCGCGGACATTGGAGGCAGCTGATGAATCTATATTTGATGATGATTTTTGGTTAGAATTGAATGGATTTTCATCATATAAACTCACACTTATTCCCTTGAATAGCATGCTTTTGATCTCTCCTTCCAATTTGTGCTTGATCATGAAAATATGCTCTTTTATACTTAATTTAATCTATTTTATTCAATTTGCCTTCCATTCGATGCCTTGATGTTGTTGGTGAAGTACTTTCAGGTGTATAAGGTAGGAATGGATTGGAAAAAATGGAAGAAGAGCATGCAAAGTAGAGGAAGCAGAAGAAATCAAAGGAGTGAGCTCAAAGACATGTGCGTCCGCACAGCTACCTATGCGTACGCACAGCCTTCCAAGCAGAGCGCGTGGAGTGCAGCGAGCGCATCGCGCGTCCAGCCATGTATCGCGTAGTGTGCATGCGCACACCTTCCTGTGCATCCGCACAGGCCTGGATTTTTCGCGAAGTGTGCGGACGCATGCGTCTGTTCATCCGCACAGGTATTCGCACATGACTTCATTAAAATTGCACGTGACTCGGGATTTGAGGGCTTTGGAGGCCCATTTCTAAAGTCTTCTAGCTCATATTGGAGGGGAGAATGAAGCCAGAATATACTATATCATTTTAGTATAGTTTAGGAGTAGTGGTAGGAAGTTTTAGTTTAGTTTTTCTCTAAGTTTTTCATCATCTCTATTAGGGTTTATGTTAGGGTTTTACATTCAAGTTTCATTTCCATTTTTTGATCTTGGATTTTACAAGCTCTCATTGTAAGTAATTTCTTGTTATTACTCTTTATAGTTACATTGTCATTGCTCTTTCTTCTAATTCAAGTTATAGTTTAATTTTGATTTTCTCTTGCAATTTCAATTTCTTGTTAATGAATTTGATGTTGGATGTTGATTATATGCTCTCTTGTGTTATCTTTGTTGATTGAGATCAACTGTTGCTTTAGTTTTAAGTCTTTACTCATTTTCCTCATGTTTAAGCTTTTTGCCCACCAAGTGTTTGACAAAATGTCAAACATGGTTTTAGCCTAAATTTTTGGTTCTTGGCTTGGAGAAAGTGAGCAATTGGGTAACTAGAGTTGGAAAGTCCAACATTTAGTTTCAATTCTTGGGTTGTTAATTGTCCTTGTTCCCACTAACGCTAATTTGTTGCTAAGATAATTAGCAAGCAAGTTAGGATTTGTGGGTTAAGTACACTTATGCTCATTTAACTTACCTTTCGATCTGAGGGTTGATCAAGTGAGACTAATCCATCATAATAGTCATAGTTATGGTTCCAACAAGGAAAGGACCCTTAGCTCACTCCAAGCCAAGACTCTTTTTCTTTATGCTTTCAATCTTTTATACCTTTATGTGTTGATTTCTTTCATACTTTACTTGTTTATATTACATAGTCGGTTCTTTAATTTCTTAATGCGTTCAATCATTACAATTTTGCATGTTCTTTTATTGCTTTATATGTTCATTTCTTTATTCACAACCCATTGATCACTACAACCGGAATTGCATACTCATTGTTCTACAACCGGAATTTCTTTATTCACAGCTGCCCTCTCTCCCTCTTCTCTGCCCAACCCGCCGGTCCTGGCCGCCACCGCCAGCCCACCGCCGGCGACCTCTCTCTTTTCCCCTTTCTTCTATTCTCTTCTCTCTTTTCCTTCTTTCTTTCATTCTCTTTTCTATATACACCACTGGTGAGCTCTCCCTCTTCCGGTGTTACTTTCTTTTCCGGCAAACCCAACCGCCGTGATTTCGCAGTGGCTATAAGAAGTGACATTGTTTCCCACCTCATTCTTGTCTTCTCAACCTTTATATCTAAGGTTCTTGTTTTCCTTTTCTCTTAATGTTAATATTTTCTGTGCAAGTGTTTCCATTCCTTTTTTATTGCTTAGATTTTATTAATTGCTTTCTTTCTTGTTTCCTTGATTTGCAAAGTGTTGTTGTTTCATTTTTGGTATTGGTTATGAGCATATTTGAGCTTAATTGTGATGAACTTGCACATTGCATACCACATGTTCGATAAAATGCCTCAATGAACACTTTGTTTGATTCATATGACTTGGCCATCATATGTGTTCGATTTATCTCTTGTTATGCATACTGTATGAATTGTGCAACTTCTATAATGACTTTTGATGGTTGTTAAGTAAATTCACCGATGCATTTTCTTGTTTGTTCATGTGCAATTCTTGGTTGCAAATGCATTGTGTGGTCTGAATTCATTTGTCATTGTTCATAAAAATTTTTTGATATCGTAACCCCTGTACAATGGCTCAACCTTAGTTGATGTCTTGATCAATCATCTTTTGCACTCAAATTAAGACCATTGTATGTATGATTACCACTTCTTGAGAATGAACAATTGTTAATTCCCTTTTTATGCTTGCTTAAAGCTTCGAGTTGTTAATTGCTTAAGGGTGTGATTGCCGTAATGATCGGCCGGTGTGTGTATTCCACCCGCGCGCATTATTGGAATATACACACCGTGTTTTTGTAAATCACACCACTTATATAAGCCTCTTTCAAAGTTATTAATGCTTCCTCAATGATTTTAACTTTAATGTTGCCCTATGATCTCAAAATTCTTTTGTTTGTATTTTCAGGATGAGAAAGAAGGGTAAAGCACCGACTTCTTCGCTGGTTGGGAAAACTACTGCTCGCTCTCCTGATATTTGGTGGAATTGCCGGGGTGATAAATCGGATACCTTGGTTAACCGAAGAGCTGACTCTCAATACGAGGCTATTGAGAAACGTAAAATCCATTGGGAGCGACCGTTGAAGGTTCCAAGCCAATACAAGGCGATTATTCACCAAAGGATCGCCTCACTTCATTGGGAGTTTCTCGAGCGAGAACCCATTGAAGCCAATGAGAATATGGTGCGGGAATTCTATGCAAACTACCAAGCTTGGGAAACAGAGTCAGTCTTCCTCCGGGGTAAGATATTGGATACCTCCAATCAAGCTCTGGAAGCTATCCTGAACATCCTCCACATTGCTTTTGAGAAAGACGGATACTCCAAGATAAAGGAGGATGTCTTCGAAAGAAGAATATCTCTGACTCCCATTCTTGAGAAAATAGGCTGTCTTGGTGCATCTTGGGAGTATAGCAAAGGGAAGAATTATGTTCCCACCAGTATTGCATACTCTGATTTGAATGTTGAAGCTCGTATACGGCACCAAATTGTGGCGAACTATATCAACCCGAGCACCCATACCACCCATGTGAGATTTAGAACTGCTTTGCTACTATGGGCTATTATGCAAGGGAAGTATATAGCCATCTTGCCCTTATTGCGCAAATCGATTTGGAAATTGATTGAGAAGAAGAATGTCAGCATTCCATTTCCATCGATGGTGATGCGTTCAGCAAATGCAGCGGGGATAGAGAGGCGACCAATGGATAGAATGCTTGAGCTTCCTAGAGGCAACAAATTCATTCCGAGGGGAGATTTGGAAAGATCAACAAAAATAACCCCCTCCAAGAGGAAGGCACCCATAGCACCACCATCAAGTCCACCGACCCTATCAATTGCTTTACCTTTTCTCCGTCCTCTTCCGGATCTATTCCGCGACATCTTGCACGATATCCACCACATGGAGCATTTGGAGCAGAAGCATTTTGAGTGGATAGCGGTAAGGTTAGAAGGAAGAGACCCCGGCCCAATTCCTACACCTTTGTCCGAGCTAGCTGGGGAAGAGCTTGATGTAGTTGACCATCCCATTTCTGAGCCCACGAGCTGAAGGTGGCCCCCTCTTCATCCTCCCGGATCGTGAGCATACACGGAGGACCGTGCACAATTTAAGTGTGTGGGAGGATCGATGACCTCAAGGGGGGTAAAAATCTCTTTCTTAAAGACACTTTTCATTGTCTCTTATAGTACTTTTTCTTTATTTTTGAGTAGTTTTATTTCTATTGCATCTTGTTTGGTTTGTTGTAAATATTTCTTTATCATTTATGAATATTTAGTAGTTAATGTTTGCATCTTGCATGATATGATGAATAAGTGTGGAAACACCAAGGAATTCCCATGAAATCCTTTTCTAAGGGCATACCATTGATTGAATTGAAAAAAAATTTGTTTTACCAACTTGCTTGGAGTATTTTGTTTGTAGAACATAGAAGAAGAGCTCGAACAACATACCTTGTGAGATTTTAGCTTTAATAGATGGTTAATTTTCTCAATCATAATGTTGTTCTTGTGTGTGATTTTACTCCTTTTTTATTGTGATAATTGATTTGCATGATTCTTTATGTCCTGTATTTGTGTTTGGATGCATTTAGCATGATTAAGGCCATCTTTGATGATAAACTCACTAACCTATATGGCTAACCTTCCATTCACCTTTGTGAACCTCTTTGAGCCTATGAAACCCCTTTTGTTCTGATGATAGCACATTACTCCCCTTAAGCGGAAAACTATTGATATCCTTGAATTATTCTTTGATTAGCTTGGGTGGATTAGTGTGTAAATTCTAAGTGTGGGGGAAGTTTAGGAAGCATTGGTGAAAATTTTTGGTAATTAGGTAATACTCATGCATTCCATTAATTGAAATATATGCATTCATAGTTAATTTATAAAAAAAAAAAAACCTAGTGCATAACAAAGTATGAATAAAAAGCGCAAATAAAGGATGCATATGCCATGTTTGAAAAGAAAATGCATGAGTAAGATGAGATATAAAAAGGAAATGGGTGAGAAGGTTGCATTGTTATGTGTATATAGGTGATATAGGATTAGGTGGACATTCAAGCTAACTAAAGAATTAATTCTTTAAGTCCACTTGACCAAACTTCATCCTACCGAAACCCTAGCCCCATTACATCCCTTTAAAGACCTCATAATATTTGTTATTCATGCATTAATACTAGTTGATTGTTAGATGAATTGCAAGTCTTTGAAAAATATGATAAAAAGAGAATTGAGTGGTAAAACCCTAAACACTGAGCGAATTGAGTGGATACACATCCGGTGAGGGGTTCGATCAATCAAATCCATGTTTTTACACCTCATATCGCGTCTTCTTGCAAGTTGTCTGATTGGATAGTTTTGATAACTTCAATTCAATTCTTTGGACATTGATCTTAATGCATGACTCCTTTGCATTGGCCCTAAAAGTTCTCTTGTGATGGATTGGAATTTCATATTTTGTTTCTACCAACTTTCATCATAATACATATTAGAGATTAGTTTTTAGATAGTTGCATGCATTTAAGTAGTATATAGCATAAGTCATTCTCCCTTTTCATCTATCTCCTTTGTGTGTTTAGCATGAGGACATGCTAGTGTTTAAGTGTGGGGGAATTGATGAATCCATATTTGATGATGATTTTTGGTTAGAATTGAATGGATTTTCATCACATAAACTCACACTTATTCCCTTGAATAGCATGCTTTTGATCTCTCCTCCTAATTTGTGCTTGATTATGAAAATATGCTCTTTTATACTTAATTTAATATATTTTATTCCATTTGCTTTCCATTCGATGCCTTGATGTTGTTGGTGAAGTGCTTTCAGGTGTATAAGGTAGGAATGGATTGGAGAAAATGGAAGAAGAGCATGCAAAGTGGAGGAAGCAAGAGAAATCAGAGTGAGCTCAGAGACATGTGCGTGCACACAGGTACGCACAGCCTTCCAAGCAGAGCGCGTGGAGTGCAGCGAATGCGTCGCGCGTCTAGCCATGCATCGCGTCCAGCTTGTGTATGGTAAGGCCTGTCATTTGCCTGTGGAACTGGAATACAAAGCCTACTGGGCAACCAGATTCCTAAACTTTGATGCTAAATTAGCTGGAGAAAAAAGATTGCTCCAGCTAAATGAGCTAGAGGAATTCAGACTCACTACTTTCGAAAATACCAAGCTTTACAAAGAGAAAGCAAAAAGATGGCATGACAGAAAGCTATCATCTAGAGTCTTTGAACCAGGACAGAAGGTTCTGCTGTTTAACTCTAGGCTCAAGCTATTCCCCAGGAAACTGAAATCCCGGTGGAGGGGACCATATGTGATTATAAGTGTGTCACCATATAGCTATGTGGAGCTTCAAGACATTGATTCTAATAAGAAGTTCATTGTTAATGGACAGAGAATCAAGCATTATCTTGAAGGCAATGTTGAGCAAGAATGCTCAAGGCTGAGGCTAGATTAAAAAGCTCAGCAAGGTCCAGCTAAAGACAATAACGAAGCACTTGCTGGGAGGCAACCCAGCCATTAGCAAAACTCTTTCTGTTATGTTATTTTATTCTATTCTTCATTTTATTTATTTTTAAAGTATATAAGTTCAATATTAACAAGGTAAAGAATCAATTGCATAAGTTCATAGGGTCACAGAAAGATTCAGAGCACAAAACAGGGAAAAGGAGCTCACTGGCAAGAAAACGCCAGTAAGAGGGACAATTGGGCGTTAAATGCCCAAAAGGAGCATCTACTGGGCGTTTAACGCCAGTAGAGATAGCCATCTGGGAGTTAAATGCCAGAAAGAAGCAGCTTCTGGGCGTTTAATGCCAGATTCATCGCATCCTGGGCGTTCAGAAAAATACCCAATAACAAAGGAGTTTCTGGCGTTTAACGCCAGTTAGAAGCAAAAGCTGGGCGTTAAACGCCCAGACCAAGCACCAACTGGGTGTTAAACGCCCAAAACATGCAGCAGTTGGGCATTTAACGCCAGGATTGTGGGGAGTAGGCAATTTCGTTTTCACTTGAAATTTTTTCAATTTTCATGTTTCATTTCATGATTTTTTTTACAAATCCTAAATTTTCAAATCCTTTTTCAAAAAATATCAAATGTATCCTAATTCATAAACCCTTTTTCTTTAATCCTCTTCAAATTCTTTTCAAATCCTTTTCAAAACAAATCTATCTCTTTTCCCTCTAAAATCTTTTCAACTCATCAATATCTTTTTCAAATCTTCACAACATCTTTTTCAAAACAAAGCTATCTCTCTCAAATATCTTCCATAATATTCATATCTTTTAAATTTTAAATTGCATCCTTTTTCTATCATACTTATCTTTTACAAATCATATCTTTTATCATATATTCTTCAAAAATTTTGAAAACCCACCCCCTACCTTTAAATCCTAGTTCGGCCTTCCCCCCCACCTTCACAATTCGGCTTGGCTCTCCTCATATCCTACTTCTTTCCTTTCTTTTGCTTGAGGACAAGCAAACCTCTAAGTTTAGTGTGTCTATCCGTGATCACTAAGCCAATACCCACTAAGATCATGGCTCCTAAGGGAAAACAAACCAACTCAAGAGGCAAGAAAGAGAATATTCCAAAATCACTTTAGAATCAAGGGAAGTTCTTAACCAAAGAACATTCAGACCATTACTACAAAATAATGGGTCTAAGGTCAGTGATCCCGGAAGTTAAATTCGATCTGAGAGAAGATGAATACCCGGAGATCCAAGAGTAAATTCGAAACAGAGCTGGAAAGTCCTAGCTAATCCTGAAACAAAGGTGGGAAGAAACATGGTTCAGGAATTCTATGCAAATCTGTGGTAGACAGACAGACAGAGAATAGCGGGAACCGCATTCTATGACTATAGAACTCTGGTCAGAGGGAAGATTGTTCACACCCACCTTGACAAAATAAGGGAGATCTTCAAGCTGCCTCAACTGCAAGATGACCCAGACTCCTTTAATAAGAGAATGATGAGATCAAACCTGAGCTTGGACAAAATCCTAGAGGACATATGTCTCCCTGGAGGCAAAGGGACAACCAACACAAAGGGTGCCCCAAACCAACTCAAAAGAGGAGATCTCAAACCAGTTGCCAGAGCAACCGCTCTGAAGTCACCATCAAAAGAGCAGTAATGATTCATTGCATTATGCTGGAAAAAGAAGTGGAAGTTCATCAGCTGATTGCTTGTGAGCTTTACAAAATTGTGAACAAGAACTCCAAAGATGCCAAATTGGCTTACCCAAGCTTGGTCTCTCTATTATGTAAAGATGCTGGGATAAAAATGGGAGTAGATGAGTACATCCCAGTTGAGCTACCAATCACCAAAAAGTCTATGGAAGGACAACAAGTGCAGGACGACCCCATCAAGAGGAGAGCACAGGAGTTCCTCCCGAAAATCCCTCAAATTGAATACTGGGAGCGCCTAGAAGCATCTGTCACCAAGTTGCAAGAAGCTGTGGATCAACTGAAGGAAGAACAGCAAAATCAAAATAGCATACTCTGTAAACTGCTTAGAGAACAAGAAAAGAAAGGGCGTGAACTGAAGGAATTGAAGCGCCAGAAGCTATCTCTTGAAGGGCCAAGCACTCCACAGACTAAAGAGGCATCCACATCCCAAATTCAAGGTTGTTGAGTTCTAATCTTAGCCTTAACTCTGTGATAATTGTTCTTATTAGAAATTTACCTTAGAAGTTATATATGAGTAGTAGTAATTAGTATCTATATTTTGATTTTATCTCTAATTAAGCTATAATTTATTTTTCTCATCATCATCAAACATGAATAAAATAGCAGATTTTTAGAATAATGAGGCAATATTTTTTTTCGAGTTTTTAATAAGGAAAATTCTAATTAATTATATGTGGTGGCAATGCTTTTTGTCTTCTGAATGAATGCATGAACAGTGCATGTTTTTGATATTGAATTTTATGAATGTTAAAATTGTTGGCTCTTGAAAGAATGATGAGCAAGAGAAATATTATTGATGATCTGAAAAATCATGAAATTGATTCTTGAAGCAAGAAAAAGCAACAAAAAAAAGAGAAGAAAGAAGGAGCAGTAGAAAAAGCCAATAGCCCTTAAAACCAAAAGGCAAGGGTAAAAAGGATCCAAGGCTTTGAGCATCAGTGGATAGGAGGGCCTAAAGGAATAAAATCCTGGCCTAAGCGGCTAAACCAAGCTGTCCCTAACCATGTGCTTGTGGTGTGAATATGTCAAGGGAAAACTTGAGACTGAGCGGTTAGAGTCAAGATCCAAAGCAAAAACAAAGTGTGCTTAAGAACCCTGGACACCTCTAATTAGGGGATTTTAGAAAAGCTGAGTCCCAATCTGAAAAGGTTCACCCAACTATGTGTCTGTGGCATTTATGCATCCGGTGGTAATACTGGAAAACAAGGTGCTTAGGGCCACTGCCAAGACTCATAAAGTAGCTGTGTTGAAGAATCAACATACTAAACTAGGAGAATCAATAATACTATCTGAATTCTGATTTCCTATGGATGCCAATCATTCTGAATTTCAAAGGATAAAGTGAGATGCCAAAACTGTTCGGAAGCAAAAAGCTACTAGTCCCGCTCATCTGATTAGAATCTGAGCTTCACTTAGAACTCTTAGATATTATTGCTTCTTGATTTCTTTTCATCCTATTTTATTTGTCTAGTTGCTTGGGGACAAGCAACAGTTTAAGTTTGGTGTTGTGATAAGCGGATATTTTATACGCTTTTTGAGGGTAATTTCATGTAATTTTTAGTATGTTTTAGTTAGTTTTTAGTATATTTTTATTAGTTTCTAGGCAAAATTCATATTTCCGGACTTTACTATGAGTTTGTGTGTTTTTCTATAATTCCAGGTATTTTCTGGCTGAAATTGAGGGAGCTGAGCAAAAATCTGATTCAGGCTGAAAAAGGACTGCTGATGCTGTTGGATTCTGACCTCCCTGCATTCAGAATAGATTTTTTGGAGCTACAGAAGTTCAAATGGCGCGCTCTCAATTGCGTTGGAAAGTAGACATCCAGGGCTTTCCATCAATATTTAATAATCCATACTTTGCTCAAGGATAAACGACGTAAACTGGCGTTCAACACCAGTTCCATGTTGCATTCTGGCGTTAAACGCCAGAAACAGGTTACAAGTTGGAGTTAAACGCCCAAAATAGGTTACAACCTGGCGTTTAACTCCAGAAACAGCCTAGGCACGTGTAAAGCTCAAGTCTCAGCCCCAGCACACACCAAGTGGGCCCCAGAAGTGGATTTCTGTACTATCTATCATAGCTTATTCATTTTCTGTAAACTTAGGTTACTAGTTTAGTATTTAAACAACTTTTAGAGATTTATTTTGCACTTCATGACAATTTTCACATTTTGACATTGTATCTCTACCGCATGAGTCTTTAAACTCCATTGGGGGTGAGGAGCTCTGCTGTATCTCGATGAATTAATGCAATTATTTCTGTTTTCTATTCAAACACGCTTGTTTCTATCTAAGATGTTCATTCGCACTTCAATATGAGGAATGTGATGATCCGTGACACTCATCACCATTCTCAATCTATGAACGCGTGCCTGACAACCACTTCCGTTCTACCTTCGATTGAATGAGTATCTCTTGGGTTCCTTAATCAGAATCTTCGTGGTATAAGCCAGAATCCATTGGCAGCATTCGTAAGAATCCGGAAAGTCTAAACCTTGTCTGTGGTATTCCGAGTCGGATTCAGGGATTGAATGACTGTGACGAGCTTCAAACTCACAAGGGTTGGGCATAGTGACAGACGCAAAAGGATCAATGGATCCTATTCCAGCATGAGTGAGAACCAACAGATGATTAGCCGTGCGGTGACAGCGCACCTGGACCATTTTCACTGAGAGGACGGATGGTAGCCATTGACAACGGTGATCCACCAACACACAGCTTGCCATAGGAGGAACCTTGCGTGCGTGAAGAAGAAGACAGGGGGAAAGCAGAGATTTAGAAGACAAATCATCTCCAAAACCCCAACATATTCTCAATTACTGCATAACAAGTATTTATTTTATGCTCTTTTCTTTTTCACAATTTGAACTGATAATCATAATTAATCTCCTGACTAAGATTTACAAGATAACCATAGATTGCTTCAAGCCAACAATCTCTGTGGGATCGACCCTTACTCACGTAAGGTATTACTTGGACGACCCAGTGCACTTGCTGGTTAGTTGTGCGGAGTTGTGAAAAGTGTGAATCACAATTTTGTGCACCAATGCACACTTCCCCTGTTTTTCATTACCTGTGCGCATGCACGAATCTGTGTGTACGCACACCCCTTAACACAGCTTCTGTTCGTAGTGCTCACACGTCTTGTGCGTGTGCGCCCTACCCTCTTTTTTAATGTGTGTACACACACTCGTTGTGCGCACGCACACTTCACCCTGGTTGATTAAAAAAAAACAAACAAACAACCGTGCGTGCACACTGCCTTGTGCACACGCACAACCTCTGGCACACATACTGTTCGCAGCGTTCGCACCCAGTGTGCATGGGAACAACCCTTGGTTTTTCGTTGTGTGCATGTGCGCAGGCCCTTGTGCGCGCGCAGAGACCATCCCATCTCTTCTGTTCGCAGTGCTCACATGCTGCTACGCGTGTGCATACCCTTTCTTTTCTCTACTATGCTTACGCACACTTCCTTGTGCGTACGCACGAGTCGCAGTTAGGGCATTAATTAGAGAGGATGCTCTGTTACACCAGCCCCCACAAAGCCTTTCCTTCTTCCTTCTTCACTATCCCTGCCCAGCCCTACCCATTCTTCCGGCGACTGATGATGCAATGAATCATTGTCGGTCTAGATTTTCTTCCTAAGGAAGGGAATTAATTCGTTGTAAGCATAGCTCCAAAACAACAAAGAATCCTCGCCATTATTGTGCGAAATTGTGATCTAGATGTGAAATTGTTGTTCGAAATTGATTCCCTGGCAATGGCTCCAAAAACGTGTGCACAATACCATGGTCCAAACATAACTTTACAACTTCGCGCAACTAACCAGCAAGTGCACTAGGTCGTCCAAGTAATACCTTACGTGAGTAATGGTCGAATCCCATGGAGATTGTCGGTATGAAGCAAGCTATGGTCATCTTGTAAGTCTCAGTCAGGCGGATTAAATTGTTTTAAGAAATTATAGTGGATGAAAATAAATAAAATATAAAATAGGATAGTGGTACTTATGTAATTCATTGGTGAGAATTTTAGATAAGTGTATAGAGATGCTTTTGTCCCTCTGAACCTCTGCTTTCCTACTATCTTCATCCAATCCTTCCTACTCCTTTCCATGGCAAGCTGTATGTAGGGCATCACCGTTGTCAATGGCTAAATCCCGTTCTCTCTGTGAAAATGGTCTGATGCGCTGTCACTGCATGGCTAATCATCTGGAGGTTCTCGATCATACTGGAATAGGATTCACCATCCTTTTGCGTTTGTCACTAAGCCCAGCACTCGCGAGTTTGAAGCTCGTCACAGTCATCCCTTCCCGGATCCTACTCGAAATACCACAGACAAGGTTTAGACTTTCCGGATCTCAAGAATGGCCATCCATTGGTTCTAACTTATACCACGAAGATTCTGATTAAGAAATCCAAGAGATACTCATTCAATCGAAGGTAGAACGAAAGTGGTTGTCAGGCACACGTTCATAGGGAATGATGATGAGTGTCACGATCATCACATTCATGTTGAAGTGCGAATGAATATCTTAGAAGCGGAATAAGTTGAATTGAATAGAAAAATAGTAGTACTTTGTATTAATTCATGAGGAACAGCAGAGCTCCACACCTTAATCTATGGAGTGTAGAAACTCTACCGTTTGAAAATACATAAGTGATAATGGTCCAGGCATGGCCGAATGGCCAGCCCCAATGAAAGTCTAAGATAGCATAAAACTAATCAAAGATCCCTTACAAAGATAGCATAAAGTCCTATTTATACTAAACTAGTTACTAGGGTTTACAGAAATGAGTAAATGATGCAGAAATCCA
>NC_029794.2:66596349-66609824 GCF_000816755.2 Arachis ipaensis
ATCCCTTCCCAGATCCTACTCGGAATACCACAGACAAGGTTTAGACTTTTCGGATCTCAGGAATGGCCATCCATGGGTTCTAACTTATACCACGAAGATTCTGATTAAGAAATCCAAGAGATACTCATTCAATCGAAGGTAGAACGAAAGTGGTTGTCAGGCACACGTTCATAGGGAATGATGATGAGTGTCACGATCATCACATTCATGTTGAAGTGCGAATGAATATCTTAGAAGCGGAATAAGTTGAATTGAATAGAAAAATAGTAGTACTTTGTATTAATTCATGAGGAACAGCAGAGCTCCACACCTTAATCTATGGAGTGTAGAAACTCTACCGTTTGAAAATACATAAGTGATAATGGTCCAGGCATGGCCGAATGGCCAGCCCCAATGAAAGTCTAAGATAGCATAAAACTAATCAAAGATCCCTTACAAAGATAGCATAAA
The DNA here is from genome assembly GCF_000816755.2 of Arachis ipaensis. Classification (NCBI taxonomy): domain Eukaryota; kingdom Viridiplantae; phylum Streptophyta; class Magnoliopsida; order Fabales; family Fabaceae; genus Arachis; species Arachis ipaensis. Next base: position 66,596,800 of record NC_029794.2, read on the forward strand.
GTCCTATTTATACTAAACTAGTCACTAGGGTTTACAAAAATGAGTAAATGATGCAGAAATCCACTTTCGGGGCCCACTTGGTGTGTGCTTGGGCTGAGCTTGAAGTTTACACGTGGAGAGGTCATTCATGGAGTTGAACGCCAGTGTGTAACGTGTTTCTAGCGTTGAAATCCACTTTGTAACTTGTTTCTGGCGCTGAACGCCAGACTGCAACATGGAACTGGTGTTCAACGCCAGTTTGCGTCATCTAAACTCAGGCAAGGTATGGACTATTATATATTGCTAGAAGGCCCTGGATGTCTACTTTCCAACGCAATTAGAAGCGCGCCATTTGGAGTTCTGTAGCTCTAGAAAATCCACTTTGAGGGCAGGGAGGTCAGAATCCAACAGCATCTGCAGTCCTTCTTCAACCTCTGAATCTGATTTTTGCTCAGGTCCCTCAATTTCAGCAAGAAAATACCTGAAATCACAGAAAAATACACAAACTCATACTAAAGTCCAGAAATGTTATTTTTAATAAAAAACTAATAAAAATAGACTAAAAACCAACTAAATCATACTGAAAACTATGTAAAAACAATGCCAAAAAGCGTATACATTATCCGCTTATCAGCCATCAAATTAAAATATGGGTTTTGTGTCACGAATAACGAACCCCAATGAAAATTTACCGAAGTATTTGGACTCCGGGTCGTCTCACTAGGAAACAATGGAATGCTCAATTATTGGCTATAAAGGGGTAAGGGGGTTTTTGGTTCATAAGAGGGCAAGAAAAGTAAATTAGGCAAGTAATTAAAGAAAACAAGATAATGAACTCTTGGCTAAGACTTGGGTAATTGAGATTATCATCCTTGTTAACAAACCAAATATTGATAATCATGAGAGGCCAACCTATTAAGTCTACATCCCAAAGGCTTTAAGTATGTAACATCTACTCCTAAGCTTTGAAGTACATCAAATAGGTTTGATCACATCAACCCTTAAGTCCCAACCTACCTACTAATTAACTTAGTAGTGGGTTAGCGTCAATCGGGTATCAAATTGATCACCAAGGGTTCTCAATTTACCAAATTCATTATACACAATAACTCAAATTTATCCAATTCCCTTAGCTTCGACCAAGAGTTGGCAAAACTACTCAAAATCTAAGGAGAACAATTCATCAAACACATAGAGTGCAATAGAAATAAACATCATAAATTGCAAGAATAGTAAAATCTACCAATTATCAATTGCAAGGAAAATAAAATCACAACTCAATTCATCAATAAAATGAAATATCAACATCAATTTGCATTAATTGTAAACCAAATCCAACATGAGTTTAACATCACAAAAGAGAGCAAAATGATAAATTAACATTACAAATAAGAGAATCAAGATGTAGAAATGAGAAATTATAAAAGAAACAAGATGAGATCAAGTAATTAACATGGATCTAAGATAATCTAACCTAATCCTAACCTGATTTTAGAGAGAAGAGGGAGCTTCTCTCTCTAGAAATCTAACTAAAGGCTCATGTTGGCTAAACTAATTGCTCTCCCTTTCTTGGACTTTAATTCTACATGAAATACACTCAGAAACAAGTTAGATTTGGGCCTGGGCAGCTCAGAAATCGCCCCAGCATTTTGCCTTTAAGTGGGCCTTGTGAGAGTATTGGCGCGTGCGAGCCATGTGCGCGTGCGTGTCGATTTGGCTATTTCTTCATCCACGCGGACGCGGCATGTACGCATTTGCGTCTCTATGTAAAAACCACTTTTGCGCGTGCGCGCCCATTGGTGCATTCTCAATCCTTGTTTCTTCACGCATTCTCCCATTTGTATGCTTTTCTACTCATTTCTTCCATCCAATACTTGCCTTATAAACCTGAAATCACTCAACACACACATCAAGGAATCGAATGGAATTAAAGTGAATCAAAATCACCAATTTAGGGCCTAAAAAGCATGTTTTTACACTTAAGCACAATTCAAGGGAGAATTACAAAACTATGCTATTTTATTGAATAAATGTGGAAGAAGATGGTAAAATCCCCTAAAATAAGCACAAGATAAACCACGAAATCGGTGTTTATCAAATCTCCCCACACTTAAACTAAGCATGTCCTCATGCTAAAATTAAGAAGGAAGCAAAGGGTATTAACATTTATTCAATGCAACTAACTAAAAGCAATCTATCTATATGCAGTCTATTTACATGATGCAATGGCTTAGTCAAAATAATTCAATCTCCAAGAATACATATGCAAGCATAAGGGCTAAGACATTAACAATCAAAGCAAACCACAATTGGATTGAATCATTGAAAGAAATTATAAACTTGCAAGAAAAGATAATCATGGGCATAAACATGTAAATGGAGCGATCGAACCCTCGCCGGATGTGTATCTGCTCTATGCACTCAAGTGTATGGGGTTGATTCACTCAATTCTCCCTTAATCATGCTTTCCAAAATTTATTTTTCATCTAACAATCAACAATTACTTTATGCATGCATACAAATATCATGAGGACTTCCCATAGGTTGTAATGGGACTAGGGTCAAGGTAGGGTGCATATGGTCAAGTGAGTTTAAAATTCGAATCTTTGATTAACTTAAACTTTCCACCTAACTTATGACAACCTAAACAATTCTAAACAAACCTAGCTATCCATTCTTCACCTTTCACACACTCATGCATTTCCTTTTGATTACCACACATATGCACTGAATTTATGAAACTTCAAACTTTGGGACATTTTGTTCCTTTCTTGTTGCATTGTAAATTTAAAATATTTTTATATTATTATTTATTTATTTTCAAGATAAAATATATACAAGAACATCAATGCATATGGTTTACATATGATTAATACATGAGTGTGTACCCAATTCTTGATAACTTTTCAACAAAAACATAAACACACTTTTATCTCTACCCAATGTACCCAACCTTCCCAAAATCAAGTAATGAACACTCTCACTAGCCTAAGCTAATCAAAGATCCAAACAAGGGACATTTATTATTTTTCACTTAAGCTTGTAATGTGCTACAATTATGAACAAATGGGTTAAGCATAGGCTCAAGATTGCTTAACAATGGAAGATAAAAGGTTGGCTATTTGGGTAAGTGAGCTATTTGAACAATGGCCTCAATCATGTAAATGCATGTATACACAAAATAATAGACATAAAGAATCAAACAAATCAGAGATTACACTCATAGGAAGAGAATAATGCACACAAGAATGAAAGTAAGTGGTCATGTATGATGTAACCACACAATTAGGCTCAAAACATGCTTGTGTTCTTTGCATGCTTGTGTTCTTTGCTCAAAACATGATCCACAAGTGTATACTTCAAGCAAGTTCTAAAAAAAATTTCAACCAATTGGGGTGGTACCCTAAAAATGAATTTCTTAGAAATTTTCATCATATTGACAAAGCTTATTCTAATGCAATGTTGTGATTTAGAAAATTTTAAAAATTTTTCCTAGTTTACCCCTTTTTTCTGTCAAAACACAATTCTTATATAAAAAGTGTTAACTAGATTTTTAACAATCCCAAAATATTTTTCTAATCACAATCAAAAACTAAGATGCAAAGTATATATATATATATACTAAAAGTATGCAACAACTAAAACAGAAGTATCCACAATAGCAAATATGTACAGTAATCCGAAAATGATCTAAAAGATAAAGTGCAAAATAAAATAAAGTAGCAGAGACTAGAAATAGATGTCTGAAAGTTCACCACATAAATGTAAACACCGGTCACGAACGGTGACCTCCTCACACTTTAGAATCAAGCATCGTCCTCGATGCTACTGCTGAAGCTTGGGATGGGGTCAATAATCGCGCCGGGCTGCGGCTCAGGTACTAGCTGTGGGACTGGGATCGGCTGTGGCTCTGGCTGTGGCTGTGGAGTGTCCTACTGAACCTCAGTGGTGATCTGTGTCTCTGGAGAAGCATCCTAATGAGTCGGCTCCTCGTCATTCTCCTCACCATGCTCCTCCTCCTAATCCTGCTCGTCGGAGGTGGGAGAGTCTGGGAGCGGCGGTAGCTCGATGCCCTGTGATACAAACACCTGGTCGATGCGGTCGAGACGTTGCATAACACGATGCTCGAGGCACTCCATGAAGCAAAGTAGGTGCTGCACCAATAGGTAAGTCGGCTCCAGTGCTGGTGGTGGTGATAAGGATGCTGCTACAGCTGAAGTAGAGGAGGGTCCTGCTGCTGCTGCTGATGACGAGGGCTAAGCTGCCTCCTCCACTACTCTGGCTCAGGAACAGCATTTGGGTGGGGGCTTCTCGTGCACCCACCCACCCCATGGAATGGTAACCTCCTTCTCGTCATCATCTGGGGGTGGTGGTGTCACGTCATCATCCTCCCACAGAACATCAGCCATCTCGATCATGCTGGTAATCAATGTAGGGAATGGCAACAGGCCACAGATATGCGCGCGCCACATACTCTGCCTGATCTGTCGGGGGAAGTTTACCTCCTTCCCCTCCATCACACATCCAATCAGAACTAGCATATCCATCCGAATCTCTGAGAAGTGAGTGGTGGGGAAGATATAGTGGGCGAATATATGCTGCCAAGTCCTAGCCTCCCTCGACAGATATGTGAAACGCATCCCCTTGGGCTTCTTGTTCCCAGAATCCATCCCGCAGGGGGCGTCAGGTGTGGCAATCACGCGCTTAAGTGCCTCATAGTCAAATGTCATGTAGTGGATGGCTACCTCTACCTGCTTATAGGCGCAGGTGTCATTAGGACGATGGTAGCAAAGCAGTGCATCCCCAATAGCAGCCTCAGTGATCATAATCTCTCTACCCCGCAGCTGCACTAAATCAAGAGTGGCTCGGAAGAAGTTGCAATAAAATTCTCTCACCCATGAAGTGTTCACCCTCCCCAAATTTCTGTCAACAAAGTCCAATCCTAACTCCAGAATGCGGGTGTTAATGGCACGCCTCACATCATTAGGAAGGAGCAGTTTCTTCTCAATGTTTAGATTCTTCTTCCGAAAGTCGGAGAAGCAGAGCTCACAGTAGAGTTTTGGGAATTTAATTGGGTCAGTGGGTGGCAGCAGCTGATTTTCCTTATCCTCTTCGTTCAAGGGATTCTTAGCATAGTTTGCATAAGGTGAAGGGGTAGAGGTTTTAGAGCACTTCCTCTTTTTAGAAGTAGTGGCTATAGCTTTTCCCTTGTCTGACATCCTGAAAAACAGAGATGATATAATATAAGCAGATAGCCAAGCAGATATAAAGCACTCAAAGCAAAGCATATTCATGAAGTGAAGAAAGAAAAGAGATTTCTTGGAATGCAAGCAACAGAATTCAGAATTCAAATCAAACTTCAAACTAAGAATTTAAACCACATTTGCACATTACTTGTTTACTAAGCCTAGGAAACACCATATCCAAAATAATGATCAAAAGAGTTAAGTTGAAAACTAAAAGAAATTAGTTGTTTAAACAAGTTAGAGTTAGAAATTAGTTGAAAATAAGTGATATGGTGGTTACCGGCTCAATTCCAAAAGGGAATGTACAAAGTAGGAATGTAAGCACATTCACAATCATGAAATTATCAAGTCATTAATGATGAAATATGATATAGCCAGAAAATAACTAATGAGAGAACAAGTCATCAGTCAATGCAAAGATCACTAGAGTCAAATAAATTTGTGTTGGTAAAGTCAAATCAATAAAGAATGAATCAATCAAGAAGCATTCAACACCAAATTCAGTAATGCATAAAAGTTACAAGTTGAGAAAATAGTGGAAAACCTTATGGTCTATGTGGCTTAATACAAATTATGCATGAATAAGGTGAAGCAATTCAGCCACATAGATTAAAAATTTTCAAACTTGTGTGTTTATGCAAAAGAGGCATGAAATCTCAAAAGAGTTACAAGTGATGGCCAATCTAAAAATTCATTCAAACAATTCAATGCCTATAAGCAACTCATCATGAATAACAAGCAAAGAATATAATAAGCATGACCAAAAACCTGTAAATATGCCCTTGAGGAGTTTCCAAAACCAATTACCTAACAAAGTTCTATCGACACAGAAATCGTCGAATAGAAGTTTGTTGCAACAATTAAAACATTGTTATGTCACGGAACATGGTCAGGAAAAATCCGGCAGCATTTCAGCAGCAAAATGGCTATTTTCCAAAGTCAAACAAGCAAGTCTAATCCATATGAATTCATTGAATATCAAAAACACAAAGATTATGTATGAGTTCATATGAATTGAACAAATGAGCCAATATTTCAGTAGCAGTTCATCAGAAAACAATTTAACCAGACTAGCATGCTACAAAAGCCTTATTTCCTTACACAATGCACAGAGAAACTGGTTTTAACACAGCACCAGAACAACATTAAGAATAAAGTAAAATAGGAATTCAGCAACAACAAGGGTCTTGAAACAAGAGTAAAATGGAAAATTGAAGTGGAGCAGTTGACAATTCAATTCGAATTTGAGAAAAATAGAATTGCTTCCATCAACAATGAACCATTCAATAGGTAAGTAATCCGAATTCCAATAATTTAAACACAAAGTAGCATTAAAATAGTCAGCAGTATTAGGCAAGGCAAACATGCAGCACAAGCAAAGCAATGAAACAGAGCAAATCCACATAGCAGCAGAAATTCAATTAAGCCTAAATCTACTACTCAGCCCAGGTTCTCTAACCACCTAATCAAACTACCTCTAACTAAACTAATTTAACTAAACTAAAATTAACAATAAGCAGTAAGAGAAAGACAGAGTAGAGGTTCAGTTTGTGAAACCTGTAAGCAGAGCGGAAGCAAAAATGGGAGAAAAGGACAGAGGAGGCAGAAAGGTGGTGCTGCCAGCGGTGATGCCCACTCCGGCGACAATGGTGTCGCGGTTGCTTGATGCTGGGGGAGCAGAGAGTAAGAATGGAGGTAGAGCAGGGGGGCGGTTGATATAGAGAGAGAGCCGAGGAGTGAGAAAGAGAGGGAGAGCGAGGAAGAGGGGGTTATGGTGACGGCGTGGTGTCGCCGGAGGTCGCTGGTTGTGGAAGGAGAAAGGAGAAGGGTGTTTCTGGTGAGTAAGGGAGAAGGAGAAAAGACGTTGGGATGAGGGACGAAAGGAGGTTGCGCGAATGCGCTAGGGCTTCGCGTCCCTGGGGTAAGTAAAAATTTGAATCCACGCGTGCGTGCACCATGTGCGTCCGCGTGGATGAGAGAGTAGGGAAGTGGCGCGGAGGCGCCACATGCGCTCGCGCGTAGATGGGAAAATTGGCGATGGGCGCGGACGCGTACGGTGCGCGTCCACGCGGGTATGCTGGGCCAGAGGCACAAAGGGGGCCCAGAGTTGGCACAACTCTCGGGTCCTTTTTCCCTGGGTGATGCTAAAACGCATCGACGCGCGCGCGCACTGTGCGCGTTCGCGTGGATGGCTTGAGTTTTTTGAATGGGCGCGGAGGCGCCAGGTGCGCCAACGCGTGGGTAAGGAAACAAGAAGTGGCGCGGACACGTACAGCGTGCGTCCACGTGGGTTGAGGCACAGAGTTGGCCCAAAAGTGGCACAACTCTCTAGTCCTTGGCTCAGAAAGCTAAAATGCGTAGCCGACGCGCGCGCGCTATGCGCTTGCGCGTGGCTTGGCTTTCTCTCTCTTTATTTTTAATAAGCATTAAAAAGAGCTCATAACCTTCCCATCTTTCTCTGAAATTCTAAAACTAGCTAAGATGCAAAATTAAACACACTTTTGAAATATTGGGGATTTTTCAAACAAATTGAGGAAACTTGCAATCTAAGCAAAAACTCAAATTCAAAGAATCATCCCTAATTAAAGCATAGAATGTATAAACACCTTAGCAAGCAAAGCAAAATATGCTAAGAAGTAAAGAAATTATATACAATGGAACCCAATTCATTCATTCATTATATCTACAATAGAATGGAAAGAGTTTACCATGGTGGGTGTCTCCCACCAAGCACTTTTGGTTTAAGTCCTTAAGTTGCACAATTGGGAGGCTTCTTGTCAAGGTGGCTTATGCTTGCATCCATCCTTGAACCTCCAAGAGTGCTTGTTCTTCAATCAGTTGTCAGAAGTTCCAACCATCTACACCAAGCTTTGGTAAGGTTCTCTCCAAGATATGAGCTCCCAAAATTGGTTTCCGTAGGGTAATCCAGGATCCCATATCTTATCTTCGCACCCGTCTTCTAGTTGATCGCCTTGATTTTGTCTGGGTAACGAGAAGGTAGAATTCTCATGGAAGCACCAAACTATCCTCCTAGACCCATTTAATTGAGCATTACACCAATCCATGCCCTTCAATTTTGAGCTTCCAACCATAATGAGTCTAGATTTAGAACGCCATCCACTAAACATCCTCCTCTTTCGCTTAATCCCATAAAGCGCCCTAAGTTGGCCGTCCGTCTCAAGCAAACCATACTCAAGTGGGATAATAAAGTTGAGAGCTAGAAGTTTTACCCACTCAAGCGAAGGATTGGATGGTGAACTAGGTGAAGGAGTTCCCAAAGATCTTGATAATGCATGCTCTACTCCCGTCCATCCTCTTCTAGAGGTTTCCACCACTTGGCAAGGTTTTTCAAGTTTCTCCTCTTGCCAGGCTTCCTCAAGTTCACATTCTTCTTCACCAATTTCTTCTGTCTCTTCTCCATCACTCTCATCATAGATGGGAGGTCTCGTGAAGTCTATCTCGTCATCAAGTCTAAGCATTTTGGGAAAGGACTCTTCAAACTCGAAAGGATCGTATGTTTGTGCGGAGTCATCATAGATAGGAGGGCATATTGCTTGGAGCACTTCTTCCAGTTCTTCACTCACAATAGGTCTTGGAGGTTGCACATCCTCCTCAACCTTGCATTCTAGTCCACCGGGAGAAGGTTCAACAAGATTGTCAAGGGGATCGATCAATGTGGGCAAAAAATCATTAGTGATGGAGTCCACTTCTTGATCAATTTCCTTCAACTCTCTGTTTACTTCCGCAACTTTACTCTCCTCTTTAACATCCTTTATGTGCTCAACATATCCCATCCATCCACCCACTACTTCCTTGTGTTCGCTAATCCCTACCTTCTTCTCTTGTTGCACTTCTTGCTTCAACTCTTCTTCCTCACCATGGAGCTTCAAGTTCATTCCCTCACTAAGCTCCTTGATTGTTTCTCCACATTCAACAATGGCGGTACTTAGGGTGTATAAGCTTAGGTGGGATGTTAGGTGATTCACGGCTTCTACCATGCTAGCTATCCTTGCTCTTAGCTCCTTAAACATAGTTTCATCCTCCTCTTGTCGCCTTAAGATATGAGATTCAAGGTCTCTCAGTTCTAATTTGAAGGCTTCGTCGGGAAGTGATGGTGGAAGATAGGGTTCAGTGTTTGAGGAAAGATTGTTGATGTTGGAAAGTGGCTCATATTGGTAGGATTCTTGAGGTGGTGTATGTGGAATTTGTGGTTCTTGGGAGTATTGGTATTGGGTTGGTGGTTGTTCTAGATGTGATTCATACGGTGGTGGATATGGTGGGTATTGGTTATGATCATATGGAGTTGAATGGTGGTGTGAGGCTTGTGAGTATGTTGTATGGCTATATTGAGGAATGGGATCATATGCAAATGACGATTGTGGTTGACAACCACAATGAGGATCATCACACACATTGGATTGATACACATTAGGATCAGGATTATACCCATAAGAGTCTAGAGGAGGTTGTTGCCATGCAGGTTGTTCATAAGCTTGGGGTTCCTCCCATCCTTGATTTCCAAATCCTTGATGTATATCCTCATTGGAACTTTCATTTCCTACAACATAGTTTGAACTACACTCATAGCCAAAAGGCTGAGAATTCATAATGAAAGAGGAAATAAAAACAAAGATTAATGAGAAATAAAGAAAATAAAATCCTAAACTAGCAAAAACTAGCAAACAAACCGAATTCAAGCTATTCACAATATATACCATAGCCAAAAACATAGAACCATTGTGTTCCCCGGCAATGGCGCCATTAATTTGATGATGCAATAAATCATTGTCGGTCTAGATTTTCTTCCTAAGGAAGGGAATTAATTCGTTGTAAGCATAGCTCCAAACCAACAAAGAATCCTCGCCATCAAATCAAAATATGGGTTTTGTGTCACGAATAACGAACCCCAATGAAAATTTACCGAAGTATTTGGACTCCGGGTCGTCTCCCTAGGAAATAATGGAATGCTCAATTATTGGCTATAAAGGGGTAAAGGGGGTTTTTGGTTCATAAGAGGGCAAGAAAAGTAAATTAGGCAAGTAATTAAAGAAAACAAGATAAAGAACTCTTGGCTAAGACTTGGGTAATTGAGATCATCATCCTTGTTAACAAACCAAATATTGATAATCATGAGAGGCCAACCTATTAAGTCTACTTCCCAAAGGCTTTAAGTACGTAACATCTACTCCTAAGCTTTGAAGTACGTCAAATAGATTTGATCACATCAACCCTTAAGTCCCAACCTACCTACTAATTAACTTAGTAGTGGGTTAGTGTCAATGGGTATCAAATTGATCACTAAGAGTTCTCAATTTACCAAATTTATTATACACAATAACTCAAATTTACCCGATTCCCTTAGCTTAGACCAAGAGTTGGCAAAAATACTCAAAAACTAAGGAGAACATTTCATCAAACACATAGAGTGCAATAGAAATAAACATCATAAATTGCAAGAATAGTAAAATCTACCAACTATCAATTGCAAGGAAAATAAAATCACAACTCAATTCATCAATAAAAAGAAATATCAACATCAATTTGCATTAATTGTAAACCAAATCCAACATGAGTTCAACATCACAAAAAAGAGCAAAATGAGAAATTAACATAATAAATAAGAGAATCAAGATGTAGAAATAAGAAATTAAAAAAGAAACAAGATGAGATCAAGTAATTAACATGGATCTAAGATAATCTAACCTAATCCTAACCTAATTCTAGAGAGAAGAGGGAGCTTCTCTCTCTAGAAATCTAACTAAAGGCTCATGTTGGCTAAACTAATTGCTCCCCCATTGCTTGGACTTCAATTCTGCATGAAATACACTCAGAAACAAGTTGGATTTGGGCCTGGGCAGCTCAGAAATCGCCCCCAGCGTTTTGCCTTTAAGTGGGCCTTGTGAGAGTATTGGCGCGTGCGCGCCATGTGCGCGTGCGCGTCGATTTGGCTATTTCTTCATCCGCGCGGACGCGGCATGTACGCGTGCACGTCTCTATGTAAAAACCACTTTTGCGCGTGCGCGCCCATTGGTGCATTCCCAATCCTTGTTTCTTCATGCATTCTCCCCTTTGTATGCTTTTCTACTCATTTCTTCCATCCAATACTTTCTTTATAAACCTGAAATCACTCAACACACACATCAAGGCATCGAATGGAATTAAAGTGAATCAAAATCACCAATTTAGGGCCTAAAAAGCATGTTTTTATACTTAAGCACAATTCAAGGGAGAATTACAAAACTATGCTATTTTATTGAATAAACGTGGGAAAAGATGGTAAAATTCCCTAAAATAAGCACAAGATAAACCACGAAATCGGGGTTTATCAGCGACCATTACCGTCGCCGTTTGACCGGCACCACTGGAACCACCGCCGCCGCCGGAGCTACCACCATCACTACCCCTCTCTCTCTCTCTCTCTCTCTCTCTCTCTCTCTCTCTCTTCCTTCTTCCATCTCTTTTCTTCTTCTTTCTTCTTCTTCCTCTTTCCTTACCCTTCTTTGCTTTGTTTATTTTCTTGTTTAATTTTTGTTTTTCTTATTTTATTTTGATTACCTTGTTTAAGTTTTACTTCATAGTTTGTTTATTGATAATTGCAAGTGTTCAATATTTGACTCATGGGTTGTTGATGTTTGAATTTTGGCTTGAATTTGTTAAATTTGTGCACTACATACCATGTGTTTGACGTAATGCCTGAATGAATTCTTTGTTTAATTCATATGTTGTCGCGACCATATGTGTTAAACTATATCCTTGTTTGGCATTCTAATATAGAATTGTGCACTTTTGAATGTTTATGATATTATTTTGGATTGGACTTTCCATAATGTACTTGTTTATTGCTTTGAGTTGCTAGCACCAATATGACATAAAAATTGACATTTGTTTCTTAATTGGTGAAATTTTTAACAAGTACATATTGAATTTAGTAAAGTAAATTGAATTGATTGTTCATCATGGTTTTTAAATCGATATAATCACATAACAAGGTATTTGTTCCTTGTTAATACTTTGCATTTTTTAATTGATGCTCATTCATTGCTTGCATCTTAGGCCATTTAATTGAGGAACCCATGTTACTTTTTGATTGTGTGGTGACCGTTTTAACCAGCCGTTATGTGTGTTCTAACCGCGTGCATAATTAGAATACACAAACGGCGCATTTTCATCATACCACACCACTATGCAAACTTCCTCAATTAAATGCTTGTTTATTTTCTTTTTGCTCCAAGCATACAATGTATTTGCTCCCTCCTTTACCTTTTTGTGCTACTTGTCCTATGATTCCTAATTATGCTTTATTCATTCTTTTTGAGGATGAGACATAAAGGCAAGGAGTCAGGAGAGGAGGAGGACACTGAGGATGGAGATGCTGAGCATGCATTGGACTTGGAAATTCCCATGCAACCCGAGCCCCCCGCATCCACCAGCTACAGGTGGAAAAACTTAGAGACATTATCCCTGGATGGTGTTCTTGTACGGAGGACCGTGCAACGCTTAAGTGTAGGGGAGGATTCGCCATTTGTGGGGCATAAATTTTCTTTTTCCAAATACTTTACACTTTATTTTTATTTTCTTTTATTATGTTTCTTGTAGATATTTGGAATGTTTTTTACTGTTGCATTTCATTCTCTTCTAGTACATATATCTTAGACTATTCATAGTTTCTAGTTATTGCATTTTGCATTTTTGCATGGTATATATTTTATAGATAGAAGTTGTGATTGTAGGTTGTGAATAGTATAGCACCTAGTTCAATTTTGTCCTAATTGCTCATGTTAGTTTTTTTTTTTTTTTTTC